>NW_027008378.1:77500-104234 GCF_036934945.1 Oncorhynchus masou masou | reverse complement strand
AGATACAGTGTAAACTATTAGATATATGTCAGATGATGTCAGATAATGTCAGATATAAACTGTAGCTAGATTGACATTTGCCGCGTCATTCTGAATGATGATGATCACACACTGTGATCCCACGGTGCCAACACATTGTAATGCAGACTAATGACACACATATCCACACAGATATTTCCTGACATGGTGGGAATACAGGGACAGATCAATGGTAATTCCCTGGAACAAGTCAAGCTCATCTCCCTGGTAAATCCTCTCTCTCTGTTGGTGGTCTGTCAATATGGCTGGAACAGTCCTCTGTCCTCTGTGCCCTGTCTACTCTATACTGGTCCCTGTCTACTCTATACTGGTCCCTGTCTACTCTATACTGGTCCCTGTCTACTGGTCCCTGTCTACTCTATACTGGTCCCTGTCTACTGGTCCCTGTCTACTGGTCCCTGTCTACTCTATACTGGTCCCTGTCCTCTGTCCCCTGTCTACTCTATACTGGTCCCTGTCTACTCTATACTGGTCCCTGTCTACTGGTCCCTGTCTACTCTAGTCCCTGTCTACTCTATACTGTCCCTGTCTCTGTCCCCTGTCTACTGGTCCTGTCTACTCTATACTGGTCCCTGTCTACTGGTCCCTGTCTACTCTATACTGGTCCCTGTCTACTGGTCCCTGTCTACTCTATACTGGTCCCTGTCTACTGGTCCCTGTCTACTCTATACTGGTCCCTGTCTACTGGTCCCTGTCTACTCTATACTGGTCCCTGTCTACTGGTCCCTGTCTACTCTATACTGGTCCCTGTCTACTGGTCCCTGTCTACTCTATACTGGTCCCTGTCTACTCTATACTGGTCCTGTCTCACTACTCTATACTGGTCCCTGTCTACTGGTCCCTGTCTACTCTATACTGGTCCCTGTCTACTCTATACTGGTCCCTGTCTACTCTATACTGGTCCCTGTCTACTGGTCCCTGTCTACTCTATACTGGTCCCTGTCTACTCTATACTGGTCCCTGTCTACTGGTCCCTGTCTACTGGTCCCTGTCTACTGGTCCCTGTCTACTCTATACTGGTCCTGTCTACTGGTCCTGTCTACTCTATACTGGTCCCTGTCTACTGGTCCCTGTCTACTCTATACTGGTCCCTGTCTACTCTATACTGGTCCCTGTCTACTCTATACTGGTCCCTGTCTACTGGTCCCTGTCTACTCTATACTGGTCCCTCTACTCTATACTGGTCCGTCTACTCTATACTGGTCCCTGTCTACTGGTCCCTGTCTACTCTATACTGGTCCCTCTCTACTCTATACTGGTCCCTGTCTACTCTGGTCCCTGTCTACTCTATACTGGTCCCTGTCTACTGGTCCCTGTCTACTGGTCCCTGTCTACTGGTCCCTGTCTACTCTATACTGGTCCCTGTCTACTGGTCCCTGTCTACTCTATACTGGTCCCTGTCTACTCTATACTGGTCCCTGTCTACTCTGTCCCTGTCTACTCTATACTGGTCCCTGTCCTCTGTCCCCTGTCTACTCTATACTGGTCCCTGTCTACTGGTCCCTGTCTACTCTATACTGGTCCCTGTCTACTCTATACTGGTCCCTGTCCTCTGTCCCTGTCTACTCTATACTGGTCCCTGTCTACTGGTCCCTGTCTACTCTATACTGGTCCCTGTCTACTGGTCCCTGTCTACTCTATACTGGTCCCTGTCTACTCTATACTGGTCCCTGTCTACTGGTCTATACTGGTCCCTGTCTACTGGTCCCTGTCTACTGGTCCCTGTACTGGTCCCTGTCTACTGGTCCCTGTCTACTCTATACTGGTCCCTGTCTACTCTATACTGGTCCCTGTCTACTGGTCCCTGTCTACTCTATACTGGTCCCTGTCTACTGGTCCCTGTCTACTCTATACTGGTCCCTCTACTCTATACTGGTCCGTCTACTCTATACTGGTCCCTGTCTACTGGTCCCTCTCTACTCTATACTGGTCCCTGTCTACTGGTCCCTGTCTACTCTATACTGGTCCCTGTCTACTCTATACTGGTCCTGTCTACTGGTCCCTATCTACTGGTCCCTGTCTACTGGTCCCTGTCTACTGGTCCCTGTCTACTCTATACTGGTCCCTGTCTACTGGTCCCTGTCTACTCTATACTGGTCCCTGTCTACTGGTCCCTGTCTACTCTATACTGGTCCCTGTCTACTCTATACTGGTCCCTGTCTACTCTATACTGGTCCCTGTCTACTGGTCCCTGGTCTACTCTATACTGGTCCCTGTCTACTGGTCCCTGTCTACTGGTCCCTGTCTACTGGTCCCTGTCTACTCTATACTGGTCCCTGTCTACTCTATACTGGTCCCTGTCTACTGGTCCCTGTCTACTGGTCCCTGTCTACTGGTCCCTGTCTACTGGTCCCTGTCTACTCTATACTGGTCCCTGTCTACTGGTCCCTGTCTACTCTATACTGGTCCCTGGTCCCTGTCTACTCTATACTGGTCCCTGTCTACTGGTCCCTGTCTACTCTATACTGGTCCCTGTCTACTCTATACTGGTCCCTGTCTACTGGTCCCTGTCTACTGGTCCCTGTCTACTCTATACTGGTCCCTGTCTACTGGTCTATACTGGTCCCTCTACTACTGGTCCCTCTACTCTATACTGGTCCCTGTCTACTGGTCCCTGTCTACTCTATACTGGTCCCTGTCTACTGGTCCCTCTCTACTCTATACTGGTCCCTGTCTACTCTATACTGGTCCCTGTCTACTCTATACTGGTCCCTGTCTACTCTATACTGGTCCCTGTCTACTCTATACTGGTCCCTGTCTACTGGTCCTGTCTACTACTGGTCCCTGTCTACTCTATACTGGTCCCTGTCTACTGGTCCCTGGTCCCTCTACTCTATACTGGTCCCTTCTGGTCCCTACTCTATACTGGTCCCTGTCTACTCTATACTGGTCCCTGTCTACTGGTCCCTGTCTACTGGTCCTGTCTACTCTATACTGGTCCCTGTCCCTACTGGTCCCTGTCTACTCTATACTGGTCCCTGTCTACTGGTCCCTGTCTACTCTATACTGGTCCCTGTCTACTCTATACTGGTCCCTGTCTACTGGTCTATACTGGTCCCTGTCTACTCTATACTGGTCCCTGTCTACTCTATACTGGTCCCTGTCTACTGGTCCCTGTCTACTCTATACTGGTCCCTGTCTACTCTATACTGGTCCCTGTCTACTGGTCCCTGTCTACTCTATACTGGTCCCTGTCTACTGGTCCCTGTCTACTCTATACTGGTCCCTGTCTACTGGTCCCTGTCTACTCTATACTGGTCCCTGTCTACTCTATACTGGTCCCTGTCTACTCTATACTGGTCCCTGTCTACTCTATACTGGTCCCTGTCTACTGGTCCTGTCTACTCTACTGGTCCCTGTCTACTCTATACTGGTCCCTGTCTACTCTATACTGGTCCCTGTCTACTGGTCCCTGTCTACTCTATACTGGTCCCTGTCTACTGGTCCCTGTCTACTCTATACTGGTCCCTGTCTACTGGTCCCTGTCTACTCTATACTGGTCCCTGTCTACTCTATACTGGTCCCTGTCTACTGGTCCCTGTCTACTCTACTGGTCCCTGTCTACTCTATACTGGTCCCTGTCTACTGGTCCCTGTCTACTGGTCCCTATACTGGTCCCTGTCTACTGGTCCCTGTCTACTCTATACTGGTCCCTGTCTACTCTATACTGGTCCCTACTCTATACTGGTCCCTGTCTACTGGTCCCTGTCTACTCTATACTGGTCCCTGTCTACTGGTCCCTGTCTACTCTATACTGGTCCCTGTCTACTCTATACTGGTCCCTGTCTACTCTATACTGGTCCCTGTCTACTCTATACTGGTCCCTGTCTACTGGTCCCTGTCTACTCTATACTGGTCCCTGTCTACTCTATACTGGTCCCTGTCTACTGGTCCCTGTCTACTGGTCCCTCTCTACTACTGGTCCCTGTCTACTCTATACTGGTCCCTGTCTACTCTATACTGGTCCCTGTCTACTCTATACTGGTCCCTGTCTACTGGTCCCTCTACTCCCTACTCTATACTGGTCCCTGTCTACTGGTCCCTATACTGGTCCCTGTCTACTCTATACTGGTCCCTGTCTATACTGGTCCCTGTCTACTGGTCCCTATCTATACTGGTCCCTGTCTACTCTATACTGGTCCTGTCTACTCTATACTGGTCCCTGTCTACTGGTCCCTGTCTACTGGTCCCTGTCTACTCTATACTGGTCCCTGTCTACTGGTCCCTGTCTACTCTATACTGGTCCCTGTCTACTGGTCCCTGTCTACTGGTCCCTGTCTACTCTATACTGGTCCCTGTCTACTGGTCCCTGTCTACTCTATACTGGTCCCTCTACTCTATACTGGTCCGTCTACTCTATACTGGTCCCTGTCTACTGGTCCCTCTCTACTCTATACTGGTCCCTGTCTACTGGTCCCTGTCTACTCTATACTGGTCCCTCTACTCTATACTGGTCCGTCTACTCTATACTGGTCCCTGTCTACTGGTCCCTGTCTACTGGTCCCTGTCTACTGGTCCCTGTCTACTGGTCCCTGTCTACTCTATACTGGTCCCTGTCTACTGGTCCCTGTCTACTCTATACTGGTCCCTCTACTCTATACTGGTCCCTGTCTACTGGTCCCTGTCTACTCTATACTGGTCCTGTCTACTGGTCCCTGTCTACTCTATACTGGTCCCTGTCTACTGGTCCCTGTCTACTGGTCCCTGTCTACTCTATACTGGTCCGTCTACTCTATACTGGTCCCTGTCTACTGGTCCCTCTCTACTCTATACTGGTCCCTGTCTACTGGTCCCTCTCTACTGGTCCCTGTCTACTCTATACTGGTCCCTGTCTACTCTATACTGGTCCTGTCTACTGGTCCCTGTCTACTGGTCCCTGTCTACTCTATACTGGTCCCTCTCTACTCTATACTGGTCCCTCTCTACTGGTCCCTGTCTACTCTATACTGGTCCCTCTCTACTCTATACTGGTCCCTGTCTACTGGTCCCTGTCTACTCTATACTGGTCCCTGTCTACTGGTCCCTCTCTACTCTATACTGGTCCCTGTCTACTCTATACTGGTCCCTGTCTACTCTATACTGGTCCCTGTCTACTCTATACTGGTCCCTGTCTACTCTATACTGGTCCCTGTCTACTCTATACTGGTCCCTGTCTACTGGTCCCTGTCTACTCTATACTGGTCCCTGTCTACTCTATACTGGTCCCTGTCTACTCTATACTGGTCCCTGTCTACTGGTCCCTGTCTACTCTATACTGGTCCCTGTCTACTGGTCCCTGTCTACTCTATACTGGTCCCTGTCTACTCTATACTGGTCCCTGTCTACTCTATACTGGTCCCTGTCTACTCTATACTGGTCCCTGTCTACTGGTCCCTGTCTACTCTATACTGGTCCCTGTCTACTCTATACTGGTCCCTGTCTACTCTATACTGGTCCCTGTCTACTGGTCCCTGTCTACTGGTCCCTGTCTACTCTATACTGGTCCCTGTCTACTCTATACTGGTTCCTGTCTACTCTATACTGGTCCCTGTCTACTGGTCCCTGTCTACTCTATACTGGTCCCTGTCTACTGGTCCCTGTCTACTCCTATACTGTCCCTGTCTACTCTATACTGGTCCCTGTCTACTGGTCCTGTCTACTCTATACTGGTCCCTGTCTACTCTATACTGGTCCCTGTCTACTGGTCCCTGTCTACTCTATACTGGTCCCTGTCTACTCTATACTGGTCCCTGTCTACTGGTCCCTGTCTACTGGTCCCTCTCTACTCTATACTGGTCCCTGTCTACTCTATACTGGTCCCTGTCTACTCTATACTGGTCCCTGTCTACTCTATACTGGTCCCTGTCTACTGGTCCCTCTCTACTGGTCCCTCTCTACTCTATACTGGTCCCTGTCTACTGGTCCCTGTCTACTCTATACTGGTCCCTGTCTACTCTATACTGGTCCCTGTCTACTGGTCCCTGTCTACTCTATACTGGTCCCTGTCTACTCTATACTGGTCCCTGTCTACTGGTCCCTGTCTACTGGTCCCTGTCTACTCTATACTGGTCCCTGTCTACTGGTCCCTCTCTACTCTATACTGGTCCCTGTCTACTCTATACTGGTCCCTGTCTACTCTATACTGGTCCCTGTCTACTCTATACTGGTCCCTGTCTACTCTATACTGGTCCCTGTCTACTGGTCCCTGTCTACTCTATACTGGTCCCTGTCTACTCTATACTGGTCCCTGTCTACTGGTCCCTCTACTCTATACTGGTCCCTGTCTACTCTATACTGGTCCCTGTCTACTGGTCCCCGTCTACTCTATACTGGTCCCTATCTACTGGTCCCTGTCTACTGGTCCCTGTCTACTCTATACTGGTCCCTGTCTACTGGTCCCTGTCTACTGGTCCCTGTCTACTCTATACCGGCCCTTTCTTCGACAACACAGCATTTACTGTTCTGTTCATTTTGCCTGAGGTTGTCCCTCCACTACCTCCATCCTTTCCTCTAGTAGGGTCCCCTGAAACACCTGTCACCTGTGACATGGTGACTGGGACTGCGCAGGACTGAGGCTGGAGGATCCCCCAAACTGTCTGTCTGTGTCTGTCTAGTCAACAGAAGATCTGGATCAAACCGTCTGACAAACACCCCCTCCCCTGTTATCCCCTTGGCACTGACTGGCTCATTTGTCAAAACCAACCTCCCTTATCTACTCGTTGGCACCTGTGCTGTCACAATGAACTACGATGACCAAGTCTTCTGCATAGAGAATCTGGATGAGAAAATGAAATACAAGTAGGATGGATCAGCGTCCCATTCTAGCATCCTATTCCCTGAGGGCTCTTTGTCAAACATACAGATGTAGAATTGAATTATTTAAACAACCCCCCCCACCCAAAAATAGAAATGACAGTGAACTCTCAAAGCATCAGAACAAATGAGAGCATAATGGGGCACTATCAATTAACTTCTCAATAAAAGGATGAAACCTAAATCCCCTTGCGAAAGAATTCCTAAGCGACGGATCACTTATTTCTGTTTTTCTCAGAAATTGGGCCTACTTTGAGACAAAATTCCTGTGACTGATGTAAGCCCAACACAATTTATGATCTTGTCCCCATCGAAAATGCATTTTAAACCCCTGTGTTCTGTAACAGATTAAGGTATGTGACATCTTATTATCTCTGAAAAACACAACCTCAGGTCACAACAGACTGAATACTTATGTATTCATTTGACAAATTATCTAAAAAACTGTTTTTTCGCTTTGTCATTATGGGGTATTGTGACATCAAGATGGGGTAAGCGATGTCATTATGAGGTATTGTTATGTCATTATGGGGTATTGGAGCGTCATGATGGGGTATTGTGATGTCATTCTGGGGTATTGTGATGTCATTATGTGGTATAGTGTGTAGATTGCTGAGGATGTTTTATTTAATACATTTTAGAGTAGGGCTGTAACATAATAAAATGAGAGAAAAGTCAAGGGGTCTGAAGACTTTCCAGAGACTCTGTAAAGCACTGCTCTCAAGTCTCTATAGTGCAACGGTACCTTCACATTCATCAGGTGCTGTAATATTACATGGACCAGCACACAATATACTACTATCAGTCTTCTGCAGAAACAGTCTGTAAGAGTAACATCGGTTGACTGTTTTACAATCCATTCAGCGTCACTTTTCAAACAATTACAACTCTCTGAATATTTATCAAATGAACTTTCTTTCAGTTGCTCATTTTTTTTACCCAATTTTTTTCAAAAACAATTCTTACCATCATATCAAATTGTATTTGTCACATGTGAATACAACAGGTGTAGACCTTATAGTGAAATGCTGAATACAACAGGTGTAAGTTACAGTGAAATGCTGAATATAACAGGTGTAGTAGACCTTACAGTGAAATGCTGAATACAACAGGTGTAGTAGACCTTACAGTGAAATGCTGAATATAACAGGTGTAGACCTTACAGTGAAATGCTGAATACAACAGGTGTAGACCTTACAGGGAAATGCTGACTTACCAACAATTCTTTAAGAAGTTAAGAAAAACAAAAAAAAAAAGTGTTAAGTAAAAAATGTCTGGAGTCTTTGGCCATTTTTAGACCATCCTCTGACACCCTGTTATAGAGGTCCTGGATGGCAGGACTCCTGAGTAGTACTGATCCATATGAACTATCTCTTGAGTTGTTGGGGTTTGTTCGACAGTTGTCATTAAGATCACTTAGTACAATGCTCTCGATGGTGCAGCTGTAAACCTTTCACCACATATATGAATTCCATGACCACTCCAACAAGAAACAGATAGTTCAGCTACACCCACATTTAAGAACAACCACTTTTCATTTACGAATCACGTACAGATCCCTATCTGGAACTCACTCCCGCCTGATTTTGCCAAGCTATCCCCATCATTGTTTACATTTGTTTTGTAACTGTCCATTACAGCTATACACCCCCAGTTGTAACTGTCCATTACAGCTCTACACCCCCAGTTGTAACTGTCCATTACAGCCTTACACCCCCAGTTGTAACTGTCCATTACAGCTCTACACCCCCAGTTGTAACTGTCCATTACAGCTCTACACCCCCAGTTGTAACTGTCCATTACAGCTCTACACCCCAGTTGTAACTGTCCATTACAGCTCTACACCCCCAGTTGTAACTGTCCATTACAGCTCTACACCCCCAGTTGTAACTGTCCATTACAGCTCTACACCCCCAGTTGAAACTGTCCATTACAGCTCTACACCCCAGTTGTAACTGTCCATTACAGCTCTACACCCCCAGTTGTAACTGTCCATTACAGCTCTACACCCCCAGTTGTAACTGTCCATTACAGCTCTACACCTCCATTTTATTTTATATGACCTCTTTAACAGACTTGATTTTCCCCCTAACAAAAATGTATCAACCACTACAAAGTATCCGTTAATTATTATCCACGTAATAATCAACATTTCCTGTTGCTGTAGGATTCTTTTCCTGCCCTAGCAAACTTGCTTAAATTAATATGCTACATCTGTAGTGCACTATATAGGGAATAAGGTGCCATTTTCGGAGGCATACAATATACTGTAGCTGATATGATTGTCATTGTCTTTTCCCTACCGACTGAGAGCATTTGTCCCCAAGGTGAAACAGAAGCCATGGACTGGAGGGAACCCACACGACAAATGAGCTCAATGAGATTTAAATCATATCACCATCCGTCTACAGTACCACAGTGATTATTATAATTGCAACAAATTGAGTCAGTCCTTTTCCGATCCAATGTGGACATGTTCCGATTAACAAGGAAGTCACCGTAGTTGATGATGACATTTTTACTGTGACCCAAACAGCACACTATTCCCTATATAGTACACTACTTTTCTCCAGGGCCCATAGGACACTGGTCAAAAGTAGTGCACTAAACAGGGAATATGCTTCCATTTGGGACTCAGTTGGTGAAATTTTATCAGCAAAATTGAATTGTGGGGTTTATCTGCATCAATTTCTCTTTTACAAATGTAATTGTCTGGCAGTAAATTAGGTAAAGAGCTTCATCATAGGATGAGATTCAATGAGATGGTTTCACTTCTGGTAGCAGAGGAATAATAGGAACCATACTAAGTGGAATGAAATAGCCATTTTCTGGTGTAGACATATTTGGTAAGCTTCAGTCTTACTATATAGCCAGTCCAAGGCACAAATGGTTCTCAGAGTGGAGTGCTTGATCAGGTTCCTCCTGGTCAATGTAGGCTTCTTCATTCTGATCTAAAAGGCAAAACTGGTCCTAGATCAGTACTCCTACTCTGAGACACTTTATGAATACAGGCCCATATTTTCTAGTTCTATAGAACCGCTTCTTCATTCCAGACAGAGGCTGCTCTGGGCCATAGGGGAATCTGATACAGCTATGAACATTGTTGTTCACATTGCATGTGAGTACAGTAATGTAAGGGTCTCAGAGAAAGGCACTGTTCAGCATGTGCAGTACCCACAGCCTGCATGGAAACCAACCCAGTGAAGCACTGAAGACAGAGGATGTCTGTCCGTGTCCTAAATGGCATCCTTTTTTAAATGTATCATTTTTTTATTTCACCTTTATTTAGCCAGGTAGGGCAGTTGAGAACAAGTTCTCATTTACAACTACAACCTGGCCAAGAGCAAAGCAGTGAGACACAAACAACACAGAGTTAGACATGGGATAAACAAACGTACAGTCAATAACACAATAGAAAAGTATATATACAGTGTGTGCAAATGAGTTAAGATAAGAGAGGTAAGGCAATAAATAGGCCATAGTGGTGAAGTAATTACAATTTAGCAATTAAACACTGGAGTGATAGATGTGCAAGAAAATGAATGTGCAAGTAGAGATACTGGGGTGCAAAGGAGCAAAGAAATAAATAACAATATGGGGATGAGGTAGTTGGGTGGGCTATTTACAGATGGGCTATGTACATGTGCAATGATCAGTAAGCTGCCCTGGCAGCTGATGCTTAAAATTAGTCATTCCAGTCATTGGCAGCAGAGAACTGGAAGGAAAAGTGGCCAAAGCAGGAGTTGGCTTTGGGGGTGACCAGTGAAATACACCTGCTGGAGCGCGTGCTTCGGGTGGGTGCTGCTACGGTGGCCAGTGAGCTGAGATAAGGCGGGGCTTTACCTAGCAAAGACTTATAGATGACCTGGAGCCAGTGGGTTTGGCGACAAATATGAAGCGAGGGCCAGCCAGCGAGAGCATACAGGTCGCAGTGGTGGGTAGTATATGGGGCCTTGGTGACAGAACGGATGGCACTGTGATAGACTGCATCCAATTTGTTGAGTAGAGTGTTGGAGGCTATTTTGTAAATGACATCACCGAAGTCAAGGATCAGTAGGATAGTCCGTTTTACAAGGGTATGTTTGGCAGCATGAGTGAAGGATGCTTTGTTGCGAAATAGGAAGCCGATTCTAGATTTAATTTTGGATTGGAGATGCTTAATGTGAGTCTGGAAGGAGAGTTTACAGTCTAACCAGACACCAAGGTATTTGTAGTTGTCCACATATTCTAAGTCAGAACCGTCCAGAGTAGTGATGCTAGATGGGTGGGCGGGTGAGGGCAGCAATCATTTGAAAAGCATGCATTTAGTTTTACTTGCATTTAAGAGCAGTTGGAGGCCATGGAAGGAGAGTTGTATGGATTCGAAGCTCGTCTGGAAGTTTGTTAACACAGTTTCCAAAGAAGGGCCAGAAGTATACAGAATGATGTCGTCTGCGTAGAGGTGGATCAGAGAATCACCAGATGCAAAAGCGACATCATTGATGTATACAGAGAAGAGACTCGGCCCGAGAATTGAACCCTGTGGCACCCCATAGAGACTGCCAGAGGCCCGGACAACAGGCCCTCCGATTTGACACACTGAACTCTATCAGAGAAGTAGATGGTGAACCAGGCGAGGCAGTCATTTGAGAAACCAAGGCTGTTGAGTCTGCCGATAAGAATGCGATGATTGACAGAGTGGAAAGCCTTGGCCAGGTCGATGAATATCGCTGTCTTTCATTGGTTATGTTGGTTATGAAGGTACGGTGGTATTTAAAATGGTCGGTGATGTGTTTATTAACTTTGGTTTTCAAAGACTTTTAGAAAGGCAGGGTAGGTTAGATATAGGGCTGTAACAGTTTGGGTCTAGAGTGTCACCCCCTTTGAAGAGGGGGACGACCACGGCAGCTTCACCAGTCTTTATGGATCTCAGACGATACAAAAGAGAGGTTGAACAGGCTAATAATAGAGGTTGCAACAATTGCGGTGAAATATTTTAGAAAGAGAGGGTCCAGATTGTCTAGCCCAGCTGATTTGTACGGGTCCAAATGTTGGTTAGGTCAGGGTGTGACGAGGGTGGTTTGTGTAGTTTTTGTATTGTCTAGGGGTTTTTGTATGTCAAGGTGTTTATATGTCTATGGTTGCCAAGATTGGTTCCCAATCAGAGGCAGCTGTTTATTGTTGATTGGGGACCATATTTAGGTAGCCATATTCCTTGGGTATTTTGTGGGTTAATGTCTATGTGTAGTTGCCTGTTAGTACTCGTGTCTCATAGCTTCACGGTCATTTTGTATAGTTTGTTCAGTGTTTATTCTTCATTAAAAGAAGTATGTCTTCTTATCGCTGCGTGACAGTTGCTGTGGGGGGTGCAGAGCTGTTGACCGGGGTAGCCAGGTGAAAAGCATGGCCAGCCGTAGAAAACTGCTTAATGAAATTCTCGTTTATCGTAGATTTATCGGTGGTGACAGTGTTTCTTAGCCTCAGTGCAGTGGGCAGCTTGGAGGAAGTGCTCTTATTCTCCATAGACTTTACAGTGTTCCAGAACTTTTTGGAGTTTGTGCTGCAGGATTCAAATTTCTGTTTGAAAGAGCTAGCCTTTGCTTTCCTAACTGCCTGTGTAAATTGTTTCCTAACTCCCTGAATAGTTGCATATTGCGGGGCTATTCGATGCTAATGCAGTATGCCATAGGATTTTTTGTGCTGGTCAAGGGCAGTTAGGTCTGGAGTGAACCATGGACTTTTTTTTTTTTTTTTTTTTTTTTTTTTTTTTTTTTTCGTTGTTGAGGTCACCATCCATTGAAATTGCTGTCTATGGAAAAAATCAAAGGAAATCCTCCCAGATTGCAGTTCCTATGGCTTCCACTAGATGTCAACAGTCTTTAGAAAGGGTTTCAGGCTTGTTTTTGAAAAATTTGCTAGAATTTGTAGTTTTTCTACATGGCTCTCATTTTAAATGTAGTCTTGTGGCGCGCGTGAATGAGGGTGGACACTTCGTTATTTATCTCCGGTAATGAACATACTATTCTCCGTCTTAAATTGTATAATTTATTTACATATTAGGGTACCTGAGGATTGATTAGAAACGTTGTTTGACTTGTTTGGGCGAAGTTTATTGGTAACTTTTGGGATTCCTTTGTATGCAAGGGGAACAGGTGGATTACTGAATCAAGCACGCCAACTAAACTGCCTTTTTGGGATGTAAAAAGGACTATCGAACAAAACAACCATTTGTTATGTAGCAGACACCATTGGGATTGCAAACAGAGGAAGATCTTCAAAGGTAAGTGATTTATTTTATCACTATTTCGGACTTTTGTGACGCCTCTGCTGGTTTGGAAAATGTTTTTAATGCTTTTTTACGCGGGGCTCTGTCCTCAGATAATCGCATGGTATGCTTTCGCCGTAAAGCATTTTTGAAATATGACAAAGCAGCTGGATTAACAAGAAGTTAAACTTTTAAACAATGTAAGACACTTGTATTTTCATGAATGTTTAATATTACGATTTTGTATTTTGAATTTCACGCTAGCGGACGTCTAGACCAAAGAGGTTTTAAGTATATCCCAGTTTAGGTCACAGTACAAACTCTGAAGATAAATGGGGGGTAATTAATTCACATATGGTGTCCAGGGCACCGCTGGGGGCTGAGGGGGGTCTATAACAAGTGGAAACAGTGAGAGACTGAGAAACAGTGAGAAACAGTGAGATGACAGAACTCTGCAGGCTATCTCTGTAGCAGACTGCAAATCCACCCCCTTCGGAAGTTCTATCTTTGTGGAAAATGTTGTAGTTGGGGATGGAAATTTCAGAATTTTTGGTGGCCTTCCTAAGCCAGGAATCAGGCACGGCAAGGACATCAGGGTTGGCGGAGTGTGCTAAAGCAGTGAATAAAACAAACTTACGGAGGAGGCTTCTGATGTTAACAAGCATGAAACCAAGGCTTTTACGGTTACAGAAGTCAACAAATGATAGCGCCTGGGGAATAGGAGTGGAACTGGGGCTACAGGGCCTGGGTTAACCTGTACATCACCAGAGATACAGAGGAGGAGTAGGATAAGGGTACTTCTAATGGCTATAAGAACTGGTTATCTAGTGAGTTGGGGACAGAGAATAAAATAAGCAGATTTCTGGGTGTGGTAGAATAGATTCAAGGCATAATGTACAGACAAGGGTATGGTAGGATGTGAGTACAGTGGAGGTAAACCTAGGCCTTGAGTGACAATGAGAGAGGTTTCTTCTCTGGAGGAACAAGTTATGTCAGGTGAGGTCTCCACATGTGTGTGGGGTGGGACAAAAGAGCTATCTAAGGCATTTTGAGCGGGACTGAAGGCTCTAGAGTGAAATAAAACAGTAAAAACTTGCCAAGGCAGCAGTAGCCAAGGCATATTGACATTAGAGAGAGGCATAAAGCAATCACAGGTGTTGATCAGGAGAGCTAAGACCACAACGGGTAAATGGCAATGAATGGGCAGAGCGGGTCAGTTAGGTACATACAGGACCTGAGTTCGAAGCCGACAGATAAACTAAAGGCGGTACAGTGCTATTGAAACAGGGAGGATAAAAAGGCGAGGACCGCGAGTCGTGGCTAACAAAGACTAGTAGCTAGTGAGCTGGCTAGAGGACCGCTAGCCGTGGCTAACAAAGACTAGTAGCTAGTTAGCTGGCTAGAGGACCGCGAGTCGTGGCTAACAAAGACTAGTAGCTAGTTAGCTTGACTAGCTCCTGATTGAAGTTCCAGTTACAGATAATTTTGCACTCCCAATTTTTCAGTTTTTTTTGATTTGTTAAAAAAGTTTGAAATATCCAATAAATGTCGTTCCACTTCATGATTGTGTCCCACTTGTTGTTGATTCTTCACAAAAAATACAGTTTTATATCTTTATGTTTGAAGCCTGAAATGTGGCAAAAGGTCGCAAAGTTCAAGGGGGCCGAATACTTTCGCAAGGCACTGTATAAGGAATGAAAATGGCAGATCCGTATCACATTGGGTGAGGCGGGTTGCAGGAAAGAATATTTAGTTTGTAGATAGAAAGTGGGATTAAGATATAAAAGAAAAAGACCGGCTATTTACACGGGATAAGACAAAGACGGATATACACGTCCTACTGCAGCGCCGTCTTGGATTCTACCACTATTCCCTATTTAGTGCACTACCTTGGACCAAAGCCCCATAGGCACTGGTCAAAAGTAGTGCACTGTATAGGGAATAGGGAATATCATTTGAGACGCATCCAGTCACAACTGTTCCAGATGTGCCTGATTCCTCCATGTGCTGTGGAAGTGGTTCCGTTAACCATACTAACTCATTAATAATGTATTGTTTTCTACAGAGAACCCCAAATCTGTCTGTGTGTGTTATTCACGGCCGGCTGGTCATAGCTCGGCCGGAGACGATCAATGCCTCCAATTACCCAACAGTCTCCCATAACGATGGGGGAGGTGTATGTGTGTGTGTGTGCGCGCGCGTGTGTGTGTGTGTGTATGTGTGTGTGTGTGTGTGTGTGTGTGTGTGTGTGTGTGTGTGTGTGTGTGTGTGTGTGTGTGTGTGTGTGCGCGCGTGTGTGTGTGTGTGTGTGTGTGTGTGTGTGTGTGTGTGTGTGTGTGTGTGTGTGTGTGTGTGTGTGTGTGTGTGTGTGTGTGTGTGTGTGTGTGTGTGTGTGTGTGTGTGTGAGATGGGGGAATAACAGAGCGAAGCGAGGACTCTGTCACGGAAGGCTTATATTCCAAGTCCATCTGCAGAGGGGAGGGGAGTGGGGTGCAGGGCAGTGTCGAAAAAGAGAGGCACTTCACACACACTTCCTCGCCCCAATTTACTGCCTGACTGCCACAGATCCACTTCCTCCTAACACTGCACAGGCTGATGAAACATATAAATGGACTTTACATAAGGCTCTGCAGTGCTTTAAGTCTCACTGACGACTGACTGTGTCAGCTCTGCCACTCTCTCTTTTCAGCTAATATCTATGTCATCTGTGAAAGAGGGCTCTGTCCTCACCAACTGTGAAAGAGGGCTCTGTCCTCAACAACTGTGAAAGAGGGCTCTGTCCTCACCAACTGTGAAAGAGGGCTCTGTCCTCACCAACTGTGAAAGAGGCCTCTGTCCTCAACAACTGTGAAACAGGGCTCTGTCCTCACCAACTGTGAAAGCGGCCTCTGTCCTCACCAACTGTGACAGAGGCCTCTGTCCTCACCAACTGTGAAAGAGGCCTCTGTCCTCACCAACTGTGAAAGCGGCCTCTGTCTTCACCAACTGTGACAGAGGCCTCTGTCCTCACCAACTGTGAAAGAGGCCTCTGTCCTCACCAACTGTGAAAGCGGCCTCTGTCCTCACCAACTGTGAAAGCGGCCTCTGTCCTCACCAACTGTGGCAGAGGCCTCTGTCCTCACCAACTGTGGCAGAGGCATCTGTCCTCACCAACTGTGGCAGACTGGGAAACACTATATTTAAATGTACCCATGAGGCATCAAGTCACCACTAACAACTGTTCAAGAGTGGAGAGTTCTCATTTACTTTACTGTACAGTCTCATATTCTCCTTTACTGTACAGTCTCACAGTCTCCTTTACTGTACAGTCTCACAGTCTCCTTTACTGTATAGTCTCATATTCTACTTTACTGTACAGTCTCTCATTCTCCTTTACTGTACAGTCTCATATTCTCCTTTACTATACAGTCTCACATTCTCCTTTACTGTACAGTCTCTCATTCTCCTTTACTGTACAGTCTCATATTCTACTTTACTGTACAGTCTCACAGTCTCCTTTACTGTACAGTCTCTCATTCTCCTTTACTGTACAGTCTCACATTCTCCTTTACTGTACAGTCTCATATTCTACTTTACTGTACAGTCTCACAGTCTCCTTTACTGTATAGTCTCATATTCTACTTTACTGTACAGTCTCATATTCTCCTTTACTGTACAGTCTCATATTCTCCTTTACTGTACAGTCTCACATGCTCCTTTACTGTACAGTCTCTCATTCTCCTTTACTGTACAGTCTCTCATTCTCCTTTACTGTACAGTCTCATATTCTCCTTTACTGTACAGTCTCACATTCTCCTTTACTGTACAGTCTCACATTCTCCTTTACTGTACAGTCTCACAGTCTCCTTTACTGTACAGTCTCATATTCTACTTTACTGTACAGTCTCACATTCTCCTTACTGTACAGTCTCACATTCTCTTTTACTGTACAGTCTCACATTCTCCTTTACTGTACAGTCTCATATTCTACTTTACTGTACAGTCTCACATTCTCCTTTACTGTACAGTCTCACAGTCTCCTTTACTTTACTGTACAGTCTCACAGTCTCCTTTACTGTACAGTCAAACAGTCTCCTTTACTGTACTGTACAGTCTCACATTCCCCTTTACAGTACAGTCTCTCATTCTCCTTTACTGTACAGTCTCACATTCTCCTTTACTGTACAGTCTCATATTCTACTTTACTGTACAGTCTCTCATTCTCCTTTACTGTACAGTCAAACAGTCTCCTTTACTGTACTGTACAGTCTCACAGTAATATGGCATCAAACACTGCTGCCGTCATGTAAAGCCATTCCTGTAAGAGCTTGAGGGGAGTTTGGCTGTTTGGGACTTGACAGGAACCATGACTCTCCTCTCCTGAGTTCAGAGCCCCTCTGATGCACTCCTCATTCCTCAATAAGGTTTAAATTGTACGGGGCTTCAGGTAAACAATAAGGTTTAAATTGTATGGGGCTTCAGGTTAACAATAAGGTTTAAATTGTATGGGGCTTCTCGGAAACAATAAGGTTTAAATTGTACGGGCCTTCAGGTAAACAATAAGGTTTAAATTGTATGGGGCTTCAGGTTAACAATAAGGTTTAAAATGTATGGGGCTTCAGGTTAACAATAAGGTTTAAATTGTACACGGCTTCAGGTTAACAATTAGGTCCCAATTGTATGGGGCTTCAGGTAAACAATAATGTCAAAATTGAACGGGCCTTCAGGTAAACAATAAGGTTTAAATTGTATGGGGCTTTAGGTAAAGAATACGGTTTAAATTGTATGGGGCTTCAGGTAAACAATAATGTCAAAATGTTATGGGGCTTCAGGTAAACAAAAAGGTTCAATTGCTCTCTTTCCTCTCCACCGCTAAGAGAATGGGTCTAAAGTCCAACTATTGTTCTACAGAACAGCGTATCACCTCTGGAGCCCACCAATAGCTCACGCCATATACACACACACGCACGTAAACACACACCCACACACTGGAGCTGTAGTAGCTCGATGGGGAGGGAGCTTTGTTTGGGAGTTTACAGGAACAGGGACCGTGCCTTTACATTCCTGAGTTCAAACCCCCTCTGCTGCACCCCTCAGCCGTCAGACACAGGGGGCTCCCAAATGGCACCCTATTCCCAATTTAGTGCACTACTTTTGACTAGGGCTCATAGGGCTTTGAAGCAAAGTAGGGCATTTATGTGAAGTATTTAGTGCACTACTTTTGACTAGAGCTCATAGGGCTTTGATGCAAAGTAGGGCATTTATGTGGAGCATTTAGTGCACTACTTTTGACTAGAGCTCATAGGGCTTTGATGCAAAGTAGAGCATTTATGTGGAGCATTTAGTGCACTACTTTTGACTAGAGCTCATCGGGCTTTGATGCAAAGTAGGGCATGTATGTGGAGCATTTAGTGCACTACTTTTGACTAGAGCTCATAGGGCTTTGATGCAAAGTAGAGCATTTATGTGGAGCATTTAGTGCACTACTTTTGACTAGAGCTCATCGGGCTTTGATGCAAAATAGGGCATTTATGTCGAGCATTTAGTGCACTACTTTTGACTAGAGCTCATCGGGCTTTGATGCAAAGTAGGGCATTTATGTAGAGCATTTAGTGCCATTAGGGACACAGTAAAGGTGCCGTCTCCGCCGATCCGTGGACGAGCAGAATTGTTGGGGGGGGGGAAGTGGTGGGAAACTGCTTTAGTTCTGACGTAGAAAAGTACACTAACGACCATTGGACAGAATACAATTACGAACAAAAAAGACTGGTGATAAATTGATACAATACATTTCTCTCGACACAGCGTTTCAACGGGATGACAAGGTATCACTTGGAGACTGTTGTTTTGAAGGTAAAACAGATTTGAGCATGCCATTCCTTAATCAGATCCTCTTGGCTATGTGTCACTGACTCTGTCCCAAATGGAGACCTATTCCATTTAAAGTACACTACGTTTGACCTGGACTCAATTGGGACCAGGACTTCTTACTGGCTTAAAATCAATGAGTTGTGAAATTAATGTAAATGTATCCACATTTTATATATTGTATTTCCCCATGTAGTTTTCCTTGACAATTTTTTTCTTTAATAAATAAATTATCTTCACTTTCAGAATATGACTATCATAATTGTCAAAAAAAAAAATGAAAAACAACAATGTGCTGTACGCTTGGAGGAGTTTCTCCATCTGGCTCTAAAGAAACACAATGTGCTGTACGCTTGGAGGAGTTTCTCCATCTGGCTCTAAAGAAACACAATGTGCTGTACGCTTGAGGGAGTTTCTCCATCTGGCTCTAAAGAAACACAATGTGCTGTACGCTTGGAGGAGTTTCTCCATCTGGCTCTAAAGAAACACAATGTGCTGTACGCTTGGAGGAGTTTCTCCATCTGGCTCTAAAGAAACACAATGTGCTGTACGCTTGAGGGAGTTTCTCCATCTGGCTCTAAAGAAACACAATGTGCTGTACGCTTGGAGGAGTTTCTCCATCTGGCTCTAAAGAAACACAATGTGCTGTACGCTTGGAGGAGTTTCTCCATCTGGCTCTAAAGAAACACCATGTGCTGTACGCTTGGAGGAGTTTCTCCATCTCTGGCTCTAAAGAAACACAATGTGCTGTACGCTTGGAGGAGTTTCTCCATCTGGCTCTAAAGAAACACAATGTGCTCTACGCTTGGAGGAGTTTCTCCATCTGGCTCTAAAGAAACACAATGTGCTGTACGCTTGGAGGAGTTTCTCCATCTCTGGCTCTAAAGAAAGACAATGTGCTGTACGCTTGGAGAAGTTTCTCCATCTAGCTCTAAAGAAACACAATGTGCTGTACGCTTGGAGGAGTTTCTCCATCTGGCTCTAAAGAAACACAATGTGCTGTACGCTTGGAGGAGTTTCTCCATCTGGCTCTAAAGAAACACAATGTGCTGTACGCTTGGAGGAGTTTCTCCATCTGGCTCTAAAGAAACACAATGTGCTGTACGCTTGGAGGAGTTTCTCCATCTGGCTCTAAAGAAACACAATGTGCTGTACGCTTGGAGGAGTTTCTCCATCTCTGGCTCTAAAGAAACACAGCTGAAATTGACAGCCTGCCTTGTCAAGGAGTTTACTTCGCGTTATAAATTGATGTTGACCTCTTTCAGGCTTTAAGACGTAGATTCAACGACATTACCGATGTTTGGCATCAAGGCTCTGCTTAATTGTGGGACTTCTCACAACAAAAGGACAGGAAAGGGAAATACCTATATTCAGAGATAAGTGCAGGAAATGCGTCCTCACCCAATTCTCTTTAAACCTGAGAACAGAAAAACAAATGGTCCTTTGGGACTTCTTTCTCCAGGTTTTAAAAGTATCAGAGCAAAGTAAGTCAACATCAAGCCCCTGTACTACTCCTTTATGGGGCTGCAGGTAAACAATAACGTCTAAGTTGTACGGGGCTTCAGGTAAACAATAAGGTTTAAATTGTATGGGGCTTCTCGGAAACAATAAGGTTTAAATTGTATGGGGCTTCAGGTAAACAATAAGGTTTAAATTGTATGGGGCTTCAGGTAAACAATAAGGTTTAAATTGTATGGGGCTTCAGGTAAACAATAAGGTTTAAATTGTATGGGGCTTCAGGTAAACAATAAGGTTTCAATTGTATGGGGCTTCAGACAGTGTATAGTTACAGTACCTGGCTCTCTCACCTGCTCCTCCAGTGTATATTTACAGTACCTGCCTCCCTCACCTGCTCCTCCAGACAGTGTATAGTTACAGTACCTGCCTCCTCACCTGCTCCTCCAGACAGTGTATATTTACAGTACCTGACTCCCTCACCTGCTCCTCCAGTGTATATTTACAGTACCTGACTCTCTCACCTGCTCCTCCAGTGTATATTTACAGTACCTGCCTCCCTCACCTGCTCCTCCAGACAGTGTATATTTACAGTACCTGACTCCCTCACCTGCTCCTCCAGTGTATATTTACAGTACCTGACTCCCTCACCTGCTCCTCCAGTGTATAGTTACAGTACCTGCCTCCCTCACCTGCTCCTCCAGTGTATATTTACAGTACCTGACTCCCTCACCTGCTCCTCCAGTGTATATTTACAGTACCTGACTCCCTCACCTGCTCCTCCAGACAGTGTATATTTACAGTACCTGGCTCTCTCACCTGCTCCTCCAGACAGTGTATATTTACTGTACCTGGCTCTCTCACCTGCTCCTCCAGTGTATATTTACAGTACCTGGCTCTCTCACCTGCTCCTCCAGTGTATAGTTACAGTACCTGGCTCTCTCACCTGCTCCTCCAGTGTATAGTTACAGTACCTGGCTCTCTCACCTGCTCCTCCAGTGTATAGTTACAGTACCTGGCTCTCTCACCTGCTCCTCCAGACAGTGTATAGTTACAGTACCTGACTCCCTCACCTGCTCCTCCAGACAGTGTATATTTACAGTACCTGACTCTCTCACCTGCTCCTCCAGTGTATATTTACAGTACCTGGCTCTCTCACCTGCTCCTCCAGACAGTGTATATTTACAGTACCTGCCTCCCTCACCTGCTCCTCCAGACAGTGTATATTTACAGTACCTGCCTCCCTCACCTGCTCCTCCAGACAGTGTATATTTACAGTACCTGCCTCCCTCACCTGCTCCTCCAGACAGTGTATATTTACAGTACCTGACTCCCTCACCTGCTCCTCCAGACAGTGTATATTTACAGTACCTGCCTCCCTCACCTGCTCCTCCAGACAGTGTATATTTACAGTACCTGACTCTCTCACCTGCTCCTCCAGTGTATATTTACAGTACCTGGCTCTCTCACCTGCTCCTCCAGACAGTGTATATTTACAGTACCTGCCTCCCTCACCTGCTCCTCCAGTGTATATTTACAGTACCTGCCTCCCTCACCTGCTCCTCCAGTGTATATTTACAGTACCTGACTCTCTCACCTGCTCCTCCAGTGTATATTTACAGTACCTGACTCTCTCACCTGCTCCTCCAGTGTATATTTACAGTACCTGACTCTCTCACCTGCTCCTCCAGTGTATATTTACAGTACCTGGCTCCCTCACCTGCTCCTCCAGACAGTGTATATTTACAGTACCTGCCTCCCTCACCTGCTCCTCCAGTGTATATTTACAGTACCTGACTCTCTCACCTGCTCCTCCAGTGTATATTTACAGTACCTGACTCCCTCACCTGCTCCTCCAGTGTATATTTACAGTACCTGACTCTCTCACCTGCTCCTCCAGACAGTGTATATTTACAGTACCTGACTCCCTCACCTGCTCCTCCAGTGTATATTTACAGTACCTGACTCTCTCACCTGCTCCTCCAGTGTATATTTATAGTACCTGGCTCCCTCACCTGCTCCTCCAGTGTATATTTACAGTACCTGACTCTCTCACCTGCTCCTCCAGACAGTGTATATTTACAGTACCTGACTCCCTCACCTGCTCCTCCAGACAGTGTATATTTATAGTACCTGACTATCTCACCTGCTCCTCCAGACAGTGTATATTTATAGTACCTGACTCCCTCACCTGCTCCTCCAGTGTATATTTACAGTACCTGACTCCCTCACCTGCTCCTCCAGACAGTGTATATTTATAGTACCTGACTATCTCACCTGCTCCTCCAGACAGTGTATATTTACAGTACCTGACTCTCTCACCTGCTCCTCCAGTGTATATTTATAGTACCTGGCTCTCTCACCTGCTCCTCCAGTGTATATTTACAGTACCTGACTCTCTCACCTGCTCCTCCAGTGTATATTTACAGTACCTGGCTCACTCACCTGCTCCTCCAGACAGTGTATATTTACAGTACCTGACTCTCTCACCTGCTCCTCCAGTGTATATTTATAGTACCTGGCTCTCTCACCTGCTCCTCCAGTGTATATTTACAGTACCTGACTCTCTCACCTGCTCCTCCAGTGTATAGTTACAGTACCTGACTCTCTCACCTGCTCCTCCAGACAGTGTATATTTACAGTACCTGGCTCACTCACCTGCTCCTCCACTTTGCTTTAATTACATCTCACTTCATCTGTACCTCTTACACATTTCATTTGAAGGATTCCATACTCCGGTTGTGCCAGGACAGTGCTTCAGTGTGCATACTCACAGACTCCTAGTGATAGGGAATGTACTGTAGCTAGTTCCTTTACCTCTCCTGACCCTCTCTGTGGAGTGTAGCTAGCATGCCTGTCGTGCTCTGGAATCCTGCCAATCTCCTGACATGTTTGTGTGAACCACCGACAGAGCTCTCCGATGCTGGGGGAAGATAAGGATCCGTGTCCCAAATGGCATTATACTCCCTAGGTAGTGAACTACTTTTGACCAGAGCTGGTCAAAAGTATTGCAAGATATAGGGAATAAGTTGTCCTTTGGGACTCAAACATGGTGACAGCTATCTTTGCTTTCAGTTCTGCCTACGTGGCCAATTATCTCTGAAATATCTCTCAACAATTCATCGCTACTTGTCCTGCGCACGTCCTCTCCTGGTTGGCTGACTTTGAGATAGAGATTTTGCGTCATCACCTTTTCATACCCGCAGCGTTATTTGCGCATATTGAACTTTTTAAAGAAGGAGAGAATTGCCGACATGCTATCAAGTTGTCCAGATGAATTCTAGCAAAACAGTATATACGCCTGTGCAGATTTTGTTGAGCGATTAAAACACCAAAACAGAGGGCCAGAACCTCTTTTCATGTTGACATTCCTGTGTGGCTCAGTCGGTAGAGCATGGCGCTTGCAACGCCAAGCGTCGTGGGTTCGATTCCCGCTGGGGCCACCCATATGTAAAAAAAAAAAAAATAGTAGTGGCCCCAGCCGACTTGTAAGTCGCTTTGGACAAAAGCGTCTGCTAAATGGGATATATTTATTTATTTTTATATTTACATTTGATCAGAACCGGGGTCATAGATGTGATCATGCTGCTGGTTTTTAACATTTTGCATAAGCGTATTTTACTGACAATGCAATTGCAGAATGTGGACTTAAGTAATTTATTAGAGCACCAAGTTCTGAAGACCAAGTTTGAATGACTTGATAAATGAATTGATAAATACTAAATGAATTGATAAATGTATACAAATGAAAGTTAATCTAATATGTCACTAAATATGGGTTGAGTGCCAGGGAGACTAGCTGCTTGGATGAACTTTCTGAGCACCATTGCACAGACACGCACAACATTGCGTAATCTGAAGTGACTTGCGTCTATTCCAATCAACCTTACACTTGATGACAACCCGCCTTAAAGGGGAGGTGATACATGAAAACATAACACAACCTGCCTTAAAGGGGTGATACATGAAAACATAATACAACCAGCATTAAAGGGGGTGATACATGAAAACATAATACAACCTGCCTTAAAGGGGTGATACATGAAAACATAACACAACCCGCCTTAAAGGGGTGATACATGAAAACATAATACAACCCGCCTTAAAGGGGGTGATACATGAAAACATAATACAACCTGCCTAAAAGGGGAGGTGATACATGAAAACATAACACAACCTGCATTAAAGGGGGTGATACATGAAAACATAATACAACCTGCCTAAAAGGGGAGGTGATACATGAAAACATAACACAACCCGCCTTAAAGGGGGTGATACATGAAAACATAATACAACCTGCCTAAAAGGGGAGGTGATACATGAAAACATAATACAACCCGCCTTAAAGGGGAGGTGATACATGAAAACATAACAAAACCACTTGGTTTATGAGCACAGCCGCACAGCATGCAGCCTGTCAGTCATTCTTGTTATGTAACTGATTGTCTGAACATCAATGGTATCCAGAGACAGTCGGCAGCCAGACAGCCACACAGCCAGACAGCCACACAGCCAGACAGCCACACAGCCAGCCACACAGCCACACAGCCACACAGCCGGCAGCCAGACAGTCAGCAGCCAGGCAGCGTGTGGTTTGGTGAGTCTGGTGGTAATCTTTCTGACAAGACTGTAATGATGGTTCTACCACACAGGAAAATTACACAGCTGGGTGTCTCTGCTGCCTCAGAGCCAACAGAGCACAGAGACAGACAGGCTTATGACAGGCTTACTCTACAGGGACAACACCAGGACTAGAGAACAGTCAGGAAAAACACCAGAGACCAGAGACAGACAGGTTTAATCAACAGGGACAACACCAGGACCAGGTTTAATCTACAGGGACAACACCAGGACCAGGTTTAATCTACAGGGACAACACCAGGACCAGGTTTAATCTACAGGGACAACACCGGGACCAGGTTTAATCTACAGGGACAACACCAAGACCAGGTTTAATCTACAGAGACAACACCAGGACCAGGTTTAATCTACAGGGACAACACCAGGGCCAGGTTTAATCCACAGGGACAACACCAGGACCAGAGAACAGAAAGACAGGTTTAATCTACAGGGACAACACCAGGACCAGGTTTAATCTACAGGGACAACACCAGGACCAGGTTTAATCTACAGGGACAACACCGGGACCAGGTTTAATCTACAGGGACAACACCAAGACCAGGTTTAATCTACAGAGACAACACCAGGACCAGGTTTAATCTGCAGGGACAACACCAGGGCCAGGTTTAATCCACAGGGACAACACCAGGACCAGAGAACAGAAAGACAGGTTTAATCTACAGGGACAACACCAGGACCAGGTTTAATCTACAGGGACAACACCAGGACCAGGTTTAATCTACAGGGACAACACCAGGACCAGGTTTAATCTACAGAGACAACACCAGGACCAGGTTTAATCTACAGGGACAACACCAGGACCAGGTTTAATCTACAGGGACAACACCAGGACCAGGTTTAATCTACAGGGACAACACCAGGACCAGGTTTAATCTACAGGGACAACACCAGGACCAGGTTTAATCTACAGGGACAACACCAGGACCAGGTTTAATCTACAGGGACAACACCAGGACCAGGTTTAATCTACAGGGACAACACCAGGACCAGGTTTAATCTACAGGGACAACACCAGGACCAGGTTTAATCTACAGGGACAACACCAGGACCAGGTTTCATCTACAGGGGCAACACCAAGAGCAGAGAACAGGCAGAAAAAACACCAGGACCTCTGTGGACATTTAGCGACCTGCTTAATTGTATAAAAGCAGTAATAACATTTACAGAATCTGTATTGTGTCACTGGAAAGCACTGCAAAGCTCCTCCTCCTGTCACTCCTCTACCATCCCATTCCTTTCTGTTCCATATCATTACACTTGCTTTTTCTTTTAACAGCCTCTGAGCAGCAGCTAAATCTCATCTGGCACAAGTTAATCAGTCGGTCAGTGTACCCCTGCCCTGCCTGCGCTTGATAATTAGCATGTCTGTCACTTGTCTGCATCACATACTCTGTGGCGTTTGGTTAAGGTCTATTTCAGGCTCAGGTGAAGAGTATTGTGTTATCTAATAATGTTGACAGTCAGAATGCCTACGGCAGGGTGAAACAAGGTGAGTTAGTCAGTTGGCCTGTAGATAGAATGTTGGCCTGTTGCTTGATACCATTCTTTACTCTGCAGCCGACCTTATCTTCCCTGTCTGCTCTCTAAGCCCTACCTCTCAAAGAATTTTGCTGAACTGCCCTGGTTCTCATCTGCCCTTCGTTTTAACAGACATGCACCACTAAATCAGCCTGTCCTCAAACCACCTGCTTAGTCACACACTGTTGGAAAGATAAA
>NW_027008378.1:20000-72500 GCF_036934945.1 Oncorhynchus masou masou | reverse complement strand
CAGACCACCATAGACCCTGTGCCCACAAATGCCAAGGTAAATTGTCTAAATGACTATTGTCTCGTGGCATCTGTAGCCATGCAGTGCTTTGAAAGTCATGGTTCACATCAACACCGTCATCCCAAATACCCTGGACCCTCAAATTCGCATACCGTCCCAACAGATATACACATGAAGCAATCTCCACACTGCCCTTTCCCACCTGGACAAAAGGAACACCTATGTGAGAATGCTGTTCATTCACTACAGCTCAGCATTCAACAATTTAGTGCCATCCAAGCTCATCACTAAGCTTAGTACACTAGAACTAAACACCTCCCTCTGCAACTGGATCCTGGACTTGCTGACGGGCCGCCCCAGGTGGTGAGGGTAGGTAACAACACATCTGCCACACTGACCCTCAACACGGGGGCCCCTCAGGGGTTTGTTCTTAGTCCTCTCCTGTACTCCCTTCTCAAGCACGACTGAGTGGCCGCGCACGACTCCAACACCATCATTACATTTGCAGACAGCCTAAAGGGAGACCTGGCAGAGTGGTTCCAGGACAACAACTTATACCTCAACGTCAGCAAGACGAAGGAGCGAATCGTGGACTACGGGAAAAGGTGGCCCGAGCAAGCCCCCATTCACATCGACGGGGCTGTAGTGGAGCAGGTCGAGAGCTTCAAGTTCCTCTCTGTCCACATCACTAAAGATCTATCATGATCCAAACACACCAACACAGTTGTGAAGAGGGCACGATAATGCCTCTTCCCACTCTGAAAAGATTTGGCATGGACCCTCAGATCCTCAAAGTTCTGCAGCTGCACCATTGAAAGTATCTCTGCTGGCTGCATCACCGCTTGGTATGGAAACTCTGTGGAATGTGTTCAAGATGGAACCCAAAGAGTTCTTCTTGGAACCATAAAGGGTTCTACCTGGAACCATAAAGGGTTCTTCAAAGGATTCTCCTATGGAGACACCAGAGAATTACTTTTACATTCTAGATAGCACTATTTTTCTAAGAGTTGTAGTGGGACTGGAGACCTTAGTTGACCCCTCTAAGGCTCAACTTCACAGGTGAAGTTAGGGGTCATCTGTTACCTTGTCAAAACATATTAGGCATCCAGAGCAAGAAGCCAATAACACTTAGAGCTAAGCCAGAGGGGGATATACCCCTGGCAGGTGCAACCAAATGGTACAGGTCGGAGGGTAGGAGGGAGATCAAGCAACCCTGGTCTTGCAGGTTGGAGGTTCTGTGTGTAGGGCTAACACCCTACACCCGCAACACATACAATTAGCTAGTAAAATAAATATTTACTAATGAAAGAGATAGACTTGATCAAAGGCAACGACCCAGGGCTGAAAGTGACAGATTAAGCTGTTTTCCTTCAATTCTCTACCGTAGAAACATTCATGATCTCACCTCATCCTAAACAGTCTTTCACCATCAGATTGAGAATAGTCACATCATTCTCCTCTATCAAGTGACATGTTACATAACTTCCCTCCCCATGTAAGTACTGCCACATCAACTTAATGTTATATAATAATATATATATATTCTCCTCAGTCAAGTGAAATGCTACAACTTCCCTCCCCATGTAACTACTGCCACATCAACTTAATGTCCCCTTAATGTCCCTTGTAGGACACCTTTCATCCAGTGATAGAAAGGTCTTTGTATGCACTGCAGCCTGGCCTGAGAAATTCTCTCCCTGGATCACCCCAGCCGTAGCAATGCAAGTCATTATAGAGCTATGTGGATGAGAGAGAGAGACATATTTTACATTCCTGCATCAGTGTCTCACAGTTGGCCTTCTTTGCAGAGTAATCCCTCTCTACCTCCTAACTAAGCTTGTACTATTAGCCAGTCTCTCTGTGTCTCTGTGTCTCTGTGTCTCTGTGTTCCTTCTAGACCTCTACTCTCTGTGTCTCTGTGTCTCTGTGTTCCTTCCAGACCTCTACACTCTGTGTATTTGTGTCTCTGTGTCTCTGTGTCTCTGTGCTCCTTCCAGACCTCTACACTCTGTGTCTCTGTGTTCCTTCCAGAGCTCTGCTCTCTGTCCTGTTTACTCCTCATTCAGTCTGTTTAACCTCTGTAGTACATAAACAAACTAAATGACCATCACCATGCATCGCTGTAATGGTGAATCACTTCCATGACATCTCAGTGGAAAGAACGCAGCCAGCCCACCAGTCAGCCAGCCAGCCCACCAGTCAGCCAGCCCACCAGTCAGCCAGCCTACCAGTCAGCCAGCCAGCCCACCAGTCAGCCAGCCAGCCCACCAGTCAGCCAGCCCACCAGTCAGCCAGCCCACCAGTCAGCCAGCCAGCCCACCAGTCAGCCAGCCAGCCCACCAGTCAGCTAGCCAGCCCACCAGTCAGCCAGCCCACCAGTCAGCCAACCCAACAGTCAGCCAGCCAGCCCACCAGTCAGCCAGCCCACCAGTCAGCCAGCCAGCCCACCAGTCAGCCAGCCAGCCCACCGGTCAGGCAGCCAGCCCAACAGTCAGCCAACCCACCAGTCAGCCAGCCAGCCCACCAGTCAGCCAGCCCACCAGTCAGCCAGCCCACCAGTCAGCCAGCCAGCCCACCAGTCAGCCAGCCCACCAGTCAGCCAGCCTACCAGTCAGCCAGCCAGCCCACCAGTCAGCCAGCCAGCCCACCAGTCAGCCAGCCCACCAGTCAGCCAGCCCACCAGTCAGCCAGCCAGCCCACCAGTCAGCCAGCCAGCCCACCAGTCAGCTAGCCAGCCCACCAGTCAGCCAGCCCACCAGTCAGCCAACCCAACAGTCAGCCAGCCAGCCCACCAGTCAGCCAGCCCACCAGTCAGCCAGCCAGCCCACCAGTCAGCCAGCCAGCCCACCGGTCAGGCAGCCAGCCCAACAGTCAGCCAACCCACCAGTCAGCCAGCCAGCCCACCAGTCAGCCAGCCCACCAGTCAGCCAGCCCACCAGTCAGCCAACCCAACAGTCAGCCAGCCAGCCCACCAGTCAGCCAGCCCACCAGTCAGCCAGCCAGCCCACCAGTCAGCCAGCCAGCCCACCAGTCAACCAGCCAGCCCACCAGTCAGCCAGCCAGCCCACTAGTCAGCCAGCCAGCCCACCAGTCAGCCAGCCAGCCCACCAGTCAGCCAGCCCACCAGTCAGCCAGCCAGCCCACCAGTCAGCCAGCCAGCCCACCAGTCAGCCAGCCAGCCCACCGGTCAGCGAACCAGCCCACCAGTCAGCCAGCCCACCAGTCAGCCAGCCAGCCCACCAGTCAGCCAGCCAGCCCACCGGTCAGGCAGCCAGCCCAACAGTCAGCCAACCCTCCAGTCAGCCAGCCAGCCCACCAGTCAGCCAGCCCACCAGTCAGCCAGCCCACCAGTCAGCCAGCCAGCCCACCAGTCAGCCAGCCAGTCAGCCAGCCAGCCCACCAGTCAGCCAGCCAGCCCACCAGTCAGCCAGCCCACCAGTCAGCCAGCCAGCCCACCAGTCAGCCAGCCAGCCCACCAGTCAGCCAGCCAGCCCACCGGTCAGCGAACCAGCCCACCAGTCAGCCAGCCCACCAGTCAGCCAGCCAGCCCACCAGTTAGCCAGCCAGCCCACCGATCAGGCAGCCAGCCCAACAGTCAGCCAACCCACCAGTCAGCCAGCCAGCCCACCAGTCAGCCAGCCCACCAGTCAGCCAGCCCACCAGTCAGCCAGCCCACCAGCCAGCCAGCCCACCAGTCAGCCAGCCAGTACAGGCTAAATGGCATCACCAATTAGTGTACATAGTTGTTCTAAAAAGATTGGATTTGTCTCAATTGACACTCTATTCCCTATATAGTGCACTACTTCTGATCGGGGCACACAGGGCTGCACTATTTAGGGAATAGAACACAGACATGGCAACAGAGACACACGCATAGGAGCATAGTGTTCACACGAACACTCCCACATGCCTAATGCTGCCCCCATGCAACCTGTACCCGCCCTGTACCGACCCTGTACCCACCCTGTACCCACCCTGTACCCGCCCTGTACCCACCCTGTACCCGCCCTGGACCCAACCTGTACCCACCCTGTACCCACCCTGTACCCACCCTGTAACCGCCCTGTACCACCCTATACCCACCCTGTATCCGCCCTGTACCCGCCCTGTACCCACCCTGTACCCACCCTGTACCCGCCCTGGACCCACACTGTTCCCACCTTGTACCCACCCTGTACCCGCCCTGGACCCACCCTGTCCCCACCCTTTTCCCGCCCTGTACACACCCTGTACCTGTACCCGCCCTGTACACACCCTGTACCTGTACCCGCCCTGTACACACCCTGTACCTGTACCCGCCCTGTACACACCCTGTACCTGTACCCACCCTGTACCCACCCTGTACGCACCCTGTACCTGTATCCACCCTGTACCTGTACCCACCCTGTACCCACCCTGTACCCACACTGTACCCACCCTGTACCCACCCAGTACCCACACTGTACCCACCCTGTACCCACCCAGTACCCCCCCAGTACCCACCCAGTAGCCGCCCTGTTCCCATGGCACGACTTTCTCTTGTAAACAATACCCAGAAGTAAAGGCTCAGACAGGATGCATCTTGTTATTTTCTCACATCCAGCCCTGTCAAGTTTTTATTTTAAATCGACAGAAACAATCACAGGCTTAAAAAAGAATGAAATTGGCAACCAATCCGAATCCCTGTTCTCCAGCACTCTGTGGTCTGTATGGAATGGCCTGGAATAAGCACAAGAGAAGCTTGACAGGACAAATAACTTTGGCTGAAGTTGGAGCCCTGCCTAATCTGCCTCGGCCTTACTGTTACTGGGGAAATTAAAACTGGACTTTTTTTGGTGGTGGTTGGATGGGTTGGGTGGTATCCTATCATCAAATCACATTTTATTAGTTACATGCGCCGAATGCAACAGGTAGACCTTACAGAGAAATGATTACTGACAAGCCCTTAATTAACCAACAGTGCAGTTTTAAGAAAATAGCAGCAGCGTGGGAGGAGGGTATCAATGCAAATAGTCTGTGTAGCAATTTGATTAGCTGTTCAGGAGTCTTATGGCTTGGGGGTAGAAGCTGTTGAGATGCCTTTTGGTCCTAGGCTTGGCGCTATGGTACTGCTTGCCATGTTTTAGCAGAGAAAACAGTCTATGACCTGGGTATCGGGAGTTTTTTTAAATTTTAGGGCCTTCCTCTGACACCACCTGGTATAGAGGTCCTGGATGGCAGGAAGCTTGGCCCCAGTGATGTACTGGGCCGTATGCAATACCCTCTGTAGTGCCTTGTGGGGGGTGCTCGGTCCTCCTTTTCCTGTAGTCAACAATCACCTCCTATGATGAATGACAGATTGAACCAGGACATTGTCATATAGAGAAGACTCTCTGGTCCTGGTCCAGATCAACACTAGACTTGGTGGGGGTTTAATAGGGGGTTGACCAAGAACTTGGTGTGGGAAGTGGGAAGCTACGGAACTGTGGAAGAACAACAGGAAAGTGGGAAGCTACAGAACTGTGGACGGACAACAGGAAAGTGGGAAGCTACGGAACCGTGGAAGAACAACAGGAAAGTGGGAAGCTGTGGAAGGACAACAGGAAAGTGGGAAGCTGTGGAAGGACAACAGGAAAGTGGGAAGCTGTGGAAGGACAACAGGAAGTGGGAAGCTGTGGGAGAACAACAGGAAAGTGGGAAGCTACGGAACTGTGGAAGAACAACAGGAAAGTGGGAAGCTACAGAACTGTGGAAGAACAACAGGAAAGGGGGAAGCTGTGGAAGGACAACAGGAAGTGGGAAGCTGTGGAAGAACAACAGGAAAGTGGGAAGCTACGGAACTGTGGAAGAACAACAGGAAAGTGGGAAGCTGTGGAAGGACAACAGGAAGGTGGGAAGCTTTGGAAGGACAACAGGAAAGTGGGAAGCTTTGGAAGGACAACAGGAAAGTGGGAAGCTTTGGAAGGACAACAGGAAAGTGGGAAGCTTTGGAAGGACAACAGGAAAGTGGGAAGCTTTGGAAGGACAACAGGAAAGTGGGAAGCTACGGAACTGTGGAAGAACAACAGGAAAGTGGGAAGCTACGGAACTGTGGAAGAACAACAGGAAAGTGGGAAGCTGTGGAAGGACAACAGGAAAGTGGGAAGCTTTGGAAGGACAACAGGAAAGTGGGAAGCTTTGGAAGGACAACAGGAAAGTGGGAAGCTACGGAACCGTGGAAGGACAACAGAAAAGTGGGAAGCTGTGGAAGGACAACAGGAAAGTGGGAAGCTTTGGAAGGACAACAGGAAAGTGGGAAGCTTTGGAAGGACAACAGGAAAGTGGGAAGCTACGGAACTGTGGAAGAACAACAGGAAAGTGGGAAGCTACGGAACTGTGGAAGAACAACAGGAAAGTGGGAAGCTATGGAACTGTGGAAGAACAACAGGAAAGGGGAAGCTACGGAACTGTGGAAGAACAACAGGAAAGGGGGAAGCTGTGGAAGGACAACAGGAAAGTGGGAAGCTGTGGAAGGACAACAGGAAGTGGGAAGCTGTGGAAGAACAACAGGAAAGTGGGAAGCTACGGAACTGTGGAAGAACAACAGGAAAGTGGGAAGCTGTGGAAGGACAACAGGAAGGTGGGAAGCTTTGGAAGGACAACAGGAAAGTGGGAAGCTTTGGAAGGACAACAGGAAAGTGGGAAGCTTTGGAAGGACAACAGGAAAGTGGGAAGCTTTGGAAGGACAACAGGAAAGTGGGAAGCTACGGAACTGTGGAAGAACAACAGGAAAGTGGGAAGCTACGGAACTGTGGAAGAACAACAGGAAAGTGGGAAGCTGTGGAAGGACAACAGGAAAGTGGGAAGCTTTGGAAGGACAACAGGAAAGTGGGAAGCTTTGGAAGGACAACAGGAAAGTGGGAAGCTACGGAACCGTGGAAGGACAACAGAAAAGTGGGAAGCTGTGGAAGGACAACAGGAAAGTGGGAAGCTTTGGAAGGACAACAGGAAAGTGGGAAGCTTTGGAAGGACAACAGGAAAGTGGGAAGCTACGGAACTGTGGAAGAACAACAGGAAAGTGGGAGGCTACGGCAAAACCTGTTACCCTGCTCTGCACAGGACAGGGATCGTCTGCTTGTACTGAATGCTTCCCAAATTGTGTCCTATTCCATACATACTGCACTGTTCTAGTTGTCTATGTGACAGTCGTATTCCATACATACTGCACTGTTCTAGTTGTCTATGTGACAGTTGTATTCCATACATACTGCACTGTTCTAGTTGTCTATGTGACAGTCGTATTCCATACATACTGCACTGTTCTAGTTGTCTATGTGACAGTCGTATTCCATACATACTGCACTGTTCTAGTTGTCTATGTGACAGTCGTATTCCATACATACTGCACTGTTCTAGTTGTCTATGTGACAGTCGTATTCCATACATACTGCACTGTTCTAGTTGTCTATGTGACAGTCGTATTCCATACATACTGCACTGTTCTAGTTGTCTCTGTGACAGTCGTATTCCATACATACTGCACTGTTCTAGTTGTCTATGTGACAGTCGTATTCCATACATACTGCACTGTTCTAGTTGTCTATGTGACAGTTGTATTCCATACATACTGCACTCTTCTAGTTGTCTATGTGACAGTCGTATTCCATACATACTGCACTGTTCTAGTTGTCTATGTGACAGTCGTATTCCACACATACTGCACTGTTCTAGTTGTCTATGTGACAGTCATATTCCATACATACTGCACTGTTCTAGTTGTCTATGTGACAGTCGTATTCCATACATACTGCACTGTTCTAGTTGTCTATGTGACAGTCGTATTCCATACATACTGCACTGTTCTAGTTGTCTATGTGACAGTCGCATTCCATACATACTGCACTGTTCTAGTTGTCTATGTGACAGTCGTATTCCATACATACTGCACTGTTCTAGTTGTCTATGTGACAGTCGTATTCCATACATACTGCACTCTTCTAGTTGTCTATGTGACAGTCGTATTCCATACATACTGCACTGTTCTAGTTGTCTATGTGACAGTCGTATTCCATACATACTGCACTGTTCTAGTTGTCTATGTGACAGTCGCATTCCATACATACTGCACTGTTCTAGTTGTCTATGTGACAGTCGTATTCCATACATACTGCACTGTTCTAGTTGTCTATGTGACAGTCGTATTCCATACATACTGCACTGTTCTAGTTGTCTATGTGACAGTCGTATTCCATACATACTGCACTGTTCTAGTTGTCTATGTGACAGTCGTATTCCATACATACTGCACCGCTCTAGTTGTCTATGTGACAGTCGTATTCCATACATACTGCACTGTTCTAGTTGTCTATGTGACAGTCGTATTCCATACATACTGCACTGTTCTAGTTGTCTATGTGACAGTCGTATTCCATACATACTGCACTGTTCTAGTTGTCTATGTGACAGTCGTATTCCATACATACTGCACTGTTCTAGTTGTCTCTGTGACAGTCGTATTCCATACATACTGCACTGTTCTAGTTGTCTATGTGACAGTCGTATTCCATACATACTGCACTGTTCTAGTTGTCTATGTGACAGTTGTATTCCATACATACTGCACTCTTCTAGTTGTCTATGTGACAGTCGTATTCCATACATACTGCACTGTTCTAGTTGTCTATGTGACAGTTGTATTCCACACATACTGCACTGTTCTAGTTGTCTATGTGACAGTCATATTCCATACATACTGCACTGTTCTAGTTGTCTATGTGACAGTCGTATTCCATACATACTGCACTGTTCTAGTTGTCTCTGTGACAGTCGTATTCCATACATACTGCACTGTTCTAGTTGTCTATGTGACAGTCGTATTCCATACATACTGCACTGTTCTAGTTGTCTATGTGACAGTTGTATTCCATACATACTGCACTCTTCTAGTTGTCTATGTGACAGTCGTATTCCATACATACTGCACTGTTCTAGTTGTCTATGTGACAGTCGTATTCCACACATACTGCACTGTTCTAGTTGTCTATGTGACAGTCATATTCCATACATACTGCACTGTTCTAGTTGTCTATGTGACAGTCGTATTCCATACATACTGCACTGTTCTAGTTGTCTATGTGACAGTCGTATTCCATACATACTGCACTGTTCTAGTTGTCTATGTGACAGTCGCATTCCATACATACTGCACTGTTCTAGTTGTCTATGTGACAGTCGTATTCCATACATACTGCACTGTTCTAGTTGTCTATGTGACAGTCGTATTCCATACATACTGCACTCTTCTAGTTGTCTATGTGACAGTCGTATTCCATACATACTGCACTGTTCTAGTTGTCTATGTGACAGTCGTATTCCATACATACTGCACTGTTCTAGTTGTCTATGTGACAGTCGCATTCCATACATACTGCACTGTTCTAGTTGTCTATGTGACAGTCGTATTCCATACATACTGCACTGTTCTAGTTGTCTATGTGACAGTCGTATTCCATACATACTGCACTGTTCTAGTTGTCTATGTGACAGTCGTATTCCATACATACTGCACTGTTCTAGTTGTCTATGTGACAGTCGTATTCCATACATACTGCACCGCTCTAGTTGTCTATGTGACAGTCGTATTCCATACATACTGCACTGTTCTAGTTGTCTATGTGACAGTCGTATTCCATACATACTGCACTGTTCTAGTTGTCTATGTGACAGTCGTATTCCATACATACTGCACTGTTCTAGTTGTCTATGTGACAGCACTATGCATCTTCATATCACAGAGTTTCATGTAACCTTCTCATGTTCTGGTCGTGCAATATCTCCTCACTAGCTAACCCTGATATGTCAAAAAGAAAACCGTTTCAAAAGTCTTATATCATCATTAGGAATTGATGATGAAAATATTGTGGTGGGGGGCGGTGTTTTGTTTGACTTCAGTGTGGCTTTTGACATTATCCATCATCGTTAACTGCTGGAAAAGCATATGTGTTATGGCTTTACACCCCCTGCTATAATGTGGATAAAGAGTTACCTGTCTAACGGAACATAGAGGGTTTTTTTAATGAAAGCCTCTCAAACATAATCAGGTTGAATCAGTATTTCTCCAGGGCAGCTGTCTAGGACCATGTTAAAAAAATATATATATATAACGAAATACTGATTCGACCTGAAAAAGCCACACTGAAGTTAAACAAAACAAACCCCACCACAATATTTTCATCATCAACTCCTAATGATGATATACGACAATTGAAACAGTTTTCTTTTTGACAAGACAGGAACAGTGTCAGGTAACAAGACAGGAACAGACAGGAACAGTGTCAGGTAACAAGACAGGAACAGAGAGGGAACAAGACAGGAACAAGACAGGAACAGACAGGTAACAAGACAGGAACAGACAGGGAACAAGACAGGAACAGACAGGTAACAAGACAGGAACAGACAGGTAACAAGACAGGAACAGACAGGTAACAAGACAGGAACAGACAGGTAACAAGACAGGAACAGACAGGTAACAAGACAGGAACAGACAGGTAACAAGACAGGAACAGACAGGTAACAAGACAGGAACAGACAGGTAACAAGACAGGAACAGACAGGTAACAAGACAGGAACAGACAGGTAACAAGACAGGAACAGACAGGTAACAAGACAGGAACAGAGAGGTAACAAGACAGAAACAGAGAGGTAACAAGACAGAAACAGAGAGGTAACAAGACAGGAACAGAGAGGTAACAAGAAAGGAACAGAGAGGTAACAAGACAGGAACAGAGAGGTAACAAGACAGGAACAGAGAGGTAACAAGACAGGAACAGACAGGTAACAAGACAAGGAACAGACAGGTAACAAGACAGGAACGGAGAGGTAACAAGACAGGAACAGACAGGTAACAAGACAGGAACAGACAGGTAACAAGACAGGAACAGACAGGTACCAAGACAGGAACGGAGAGGTAACAAGACAGGAACAGAGAGGTAACAAGACAGGAACAGAGAGGTAACAGGACAGGAACAGACAGGTAACAAGACAGGAACAGACAGGTAACAAGACAGGAACAGACAGGTAACAAGAAAGGAACAGACAGGTAACAAGACAGGAACAGAGAGGAACAGACAGGTAACAAGACAGGAACAGAGAGGTAACAAGACAGGAACAGACAGGTAACAAGAAAGGAACAGACAGGTAACAAGACAGGAACAGAGAGGAACAGACAGGTAACAAGACAGGAACAGACAGGTAACAAGACAGGAACAGACAGGTAACAAGACAGGAACAGACAGGTAACAAGACAGGAACAGACAGGTAACAAGAAAGGAACAGACAGGTAACAAGACAGGAACAGAGAGGAACAGACAGGTAACAAGACAGGAACAGAGAGGTAACAAGACAGGAACAGAGAGGTAACAAGACAGGAACAGACAGGTAACAAGACAGGAACAGTGTCAGGTAACAAGAAAGGAACAGACAGGTAACAAGACAGGAACAGAGAGGTAACAGGACAGGAACAGACAGGTAACAAGACAGGAACAGACAGGTAACAAGAATAACTACACTGTTTATATTCAGCCATATTCCCAGACCTCTTTCTATGGTTAAATGTGGTTTGCACTTTCAGTTTTGTGTGAATGCCGCCATCCATCCACGGTTTTTGGTTAGGGTAGGTTTTAATAGTCACAGAGGGTGCAACATCTCCAATCCACTTCTTTAAACTCGCTCACCGAGTCAGCGTATAAATCAATGTTGTTATTTGAGGCTGTCATGTCTTTACTATCATTAACTGAAGACTTTTAGTTTTTATCAAAGATTCTCTGTAATTAGCATTTCGTGATTAACTAATCAGGCAAATGTAATTAACTATGAAGTGGTGCACCAAGGAAAATTTTCAGATTACAAAGTTATAATTTTCCTAATATAACTTTTCAGATATTTTATTTCTGATCAATTAGTCTTCTGATTAGTGACTTAATTATTTATTTATTTTACCTCAAGTTAGTCTCATTCCAAACGTTGTAAATTGTTGGTTATCTGCATGAACCCAGTCTTCACTATGAGTCATCCATACATCAATTGTCTTAAATCATGTATTTATTACTAACTAAACAATCACAGAAGTGCACACACAAACAAACAAAGTAAATATGGTGACAAGAAATGATAGGGGAATGTGCCCTAGTGGGCTAAACCGGCATGGCGGCTTGTTAGACAAAAGGGGAAGTGGGGGTCAACTAAGAAGTCACTACAGAGTGATAATTATAACAATTGAAATGCTAATCCTTGGCACATGAACGCTCACTCATTCGGGAACAATTGCAATCAATATATATATTTACGCTCAGTGTGTCGTCGCGGTCTCTGTTGGAGACTGTCCGTCCTCTCTCTCTGTCGAGCTTAGAATGGATAGCTCAGAGTGACATTTATTCATGTCGTTATGGATGGATGTTTCGGCGGTTGTCGGTCTTCGCGTTCAATGATACCGGATTCCTAGCTGCAGACTAGTAATTAATATCAAAGACTTGTTCTTATTCTGATAGTCTAAGAGTTTAACCACATGGTATGGTCAAAAGATTCAGCCACCTACTAAACCCTCTCGTAATCGAGGTAAGCTGGTCTGCAACCTTTGTCCTCTCATAATGGAGAGAAACATGTTCTGTTGAGAAATTCTCAAAGTGGGGGTTTTATTCGGGAGTTGCAGAAAAGGGCCTGTCCCAGGATGCCCGACCCGAACTGTGCTCATGGGCGCTCCTCTGATTTAGTTCAACTCAAAAGGGAATTGGAGTTTCCTTCATTAAACAGTCCAAAATCACATTACACAATTTTACAAACAGTGTCATCCTCACTCATTCATCTTATACAACAATTAGATGTAATCCTCATATCTGAGGCTATTATATAAACAGCGTTATGGTAATGTAGTCTTATTGTCTCCCATGAGTGTCACAAAATGGTACCAAACAGACCAGTTTGTAGCTGGATTCTTCACTGATTTTTATACCTTCTCCAGAACATAAATGTTCTTCGGACCTCAAGTTCTGTGAGGTGGAAGAAATTCCTTTGTTCTCTATGAAAATTCAGTCTGTCTCTATACTGTGTGGCCATGGGGAGATAATCTCCTTCAGGAATTTACGACCTCTCTGACCACAGCAGCCGAGTTGTAGGATACAGAGAGGGGGAAGGTACTCTCTGTACCCAAAGAGGGCAACGTCATGACAAGGCTGACCGGAACATATTCCGGTCCACATGATCAAACAATCTTGAAGTGTGGATTCCAATTGGTCAAACCAGCGTTGAATTGGTCTAGTCACTGGTACATCCTGTTTGAGTTTCTGCCTATAAGACGGTAGGAGCAGGATGGCGTCGTGTTTGGATTTGCCAAAAGGACGGTGGGGAGGGCTTTGTATGCATCGCGGAAGTTAGAGTAGCAGTGATCGAGTGTATTACCCCCGGCGCGTAGTGCAATCAATATGCTGATAGAATTTAGGTAGCCTTGTTCTCAAATGTGCTTTTTTTAAATCCCCAGCTACAATAAATACAGCCTCAAGATATATGGTTTCTAGTTAATATAGAGTTCAGTGAAGTTCCTAGAGGGCCGTCTTGGTGTCGGCTTGAGGGGGAATGTATATAGCTGTGACGATAACTGACGAGAATTCTCTTGGGTGATAATATGGACGGCATTTGATTGTAAGGAATTCTGGGTTGGGTGAGCAGAAGGACTTGAGTTCCTGTATGTTATGATTACAGCATGAGTTGTTAATCATGAAGCATGCACCCCCGCCCTTCCTCTTCACAGAGAGGAGTTCATCTCTATCGGCGCAATGCATGGAGAAGCCGGGTGGCTGAACAGATTCCGACAACATATCACGAGAGAGCCATGTTTCCGTGAAACAGAGAATGCTACAATCTCTGATGTCTCTTGCTCGAATTGCTCGAATTGCTCGAATTTCATCTACCTTGTAGTCAAGAGACTGGACATTGTATACTCGGGAGCGGTGGACGATGTGCACGTCTACAGATCCTAACCAGGAGGCCTTCTGAGGCACCGTTGTTTTGGGTGGGCTTCTGGGATTAGGTTCATTGTCCTGAGTGGAGGGCCATACAGAGGATCCACTTCGGGAAATTAGTATTGCTGGTCATAATGTTGGTAAGTTGACGTCGCTCTGATATCAAATAGTTCTTCCCGGCTGTATGTAATAAGACTTAAGTTTTCTGAGGTAACAATGTCACTTGCCGTTGAACGAAGGAGAGCTCGGGTTTGTTGTTTTGGAAATGTGTTTGTTTTAAAAGTGTGGAATAGAATGTTTCTCAGTAGCTAGCTAACATTTTAGTTTGGCTGGTAACATCAACTGTGCTAAGTGGCTGTGCTACAGAAACATTGCTAACCAAACAACAGTGCTAGGAGGCTGTGCTACAGAAACATTGCTAACCAAACAACAGTGCTAGGAGGCTGTGCTACAGAAACACCAGTAACCAAACAACAGTGCTAGGAGGCTGTGCCACAGAAACACCAGTAACCAAACAACAGTGCTAGGTGCCTGTACTACAGACACACTGCTAACCAAACAACAGTGCTAGGTGCCTGTACTACAGAAACACTGCTAACCAAACAACAGTGCTTGGTGACTGTACTACAGACACACCGGTCGTCATTGTGGATACTAAGGAGATCCTGAGGGAAATCGCCAAGTACCAACAGTTTTATGCTATGGAGGAACAACATACTCCATCAAGGAAAGATCCGGCTACCTCAAAAATGAACTCTAACCCGACAAAAAAAAGAAAGACAGATTAGTCTACAGACACGGACAATTTACTTACCGATGAAGTAGAGGCCAGTGCTCTGGCTAGAATCCATGCAACACTGGAAAGGTTGTGTGAGGAAGTAGCAGAGCTGAGGGGGAGTTTAGAGTTTAGCCAGAGTGAAATTCTCACGCTCCATGGAGAGAACAAGGCACTCACAGCCAAGGTAAAAATCCAGGGTATTTTGTTCTTAAATGATATTGTAAATTGTAATGGTAGAGTTATGTATTTCATGGAGTTATCAGAATTGTACGGGAAGGTCTGCTCAATCCAAGAGTACAACCAATTGATTACAGTATTGCCCCAAAAATTGAGGAGGCAGGTGGCATTGGGAAGAGGTAGAGAACGGGTCTGTCTGCCCAATATAAAGGATCAAAACTGGCAGAGGAATATTGTAGGGAAGAGATTTTGATGTACCTATTCCATGGTACAGGGTGTATGAGTTGATGTATAAAATTACACACAATTCAAATTATTATATATAATTCTTGCCACCAAACAAAATGTTGAATATTTGGGGCATAAAATCATGGAAGCTCTGCAGATTTTGTTGTGAGGATACAGAATCAATAGACCATTTATTTTGGTATTGTCCTCAGGTAGCCTGTTTCTGGTCTCAGGTTCAGGAATGGCTGACAATGCAGAACATTGATCTAAAATTGACCATGGACATATTACTGTTGTTAGATCTAGAGAGTCAGTTACTAATATACCAATACTCTTAGTAAAAAAAAATATATTAAAATATCCACAATCTGTGGATTCCATTCGACTAGATTAGTTGTCCTTGATGTCCTTTTTTTGGGCATTTTGTTGTTTTCTGTTTTCCTTTGTCTTTTATTTTTTTCTCTTTAGTTCATTTTCTTGGCTGTTGCATTGGGGGGGGTTATTGGGGGTGGGGGTTATTGGGGGTGGGGGTTATTGGGGGTGGGGGTTATTGGGGGTGGGGGAATGGAATTATTTGTTTTTGTATTTATTATTATAATTATTATTTTTCTTGGGGGTGGACTGTGGGAGGGGTCTTGGATGGTGGGGGGGGGGTCTTGGATGATTCGGGTCCCTGTTTTTTGCCTTGTGGGATATCTGTTGACGTGCCCTTGCGCAGGGCGTATATCATTGGTTGCTTCTGTGTGTCTCTCTGAATGGAAGTCTGTTGGACGACCGGTGTGGTGTAGTTGTTGAGCGGCTTTACTGCAAGTATATTGTATGTTTTGGATATTCAATTAATATATATATATAATTATTTAGTTTTTTTAAACAATGTAAGAAATAATACTTAAAAAAATAAAATACTGCATAGTTTCCTAAGGACTCGAAGCGAGGTGACCATCTCTGTTGGCGTCATCTTGTATTGTAGATATCTAGTGCTGTAAGAACTTTATATGATGTACTGTTTTATATTTAGTTTTATATGTAATGTAAGTGCCATAATGTGTTTGGACCCCAGGAAGAGTAATTGCTGCCTTGGCAGGAACTAATGGGGTTCCATAATAAACCCCAGGAAGAGTAGCTGCTGCCTTGGCAGGAACTGATGGGGATCCCTAATTAATACAAATACAAAATGCAAATAATATTAGCCCTAAATACCCAGGTACTGCAGGATGGCTGATGTTGTGTATGTTGACAGGGTTGTGTTGTGTTTACAGCCTGGATGGCTGATGTTGTGTATGTTGACATGGGTGTGTTGTGTTTACAGCCTGGATGGCTGGTGTGTGTATGTTGACATGGGTGTGTTGTGTTTACAGCCTGGATGGCTGGTGTTGTGTATGTTGATAGGGTTGTGTTGTGTTTACAGCCTGGATGGCTGATGTTGTGTATGTTGACATGGGTGTGTTGTGTTTACAGCCTGGATGGCTGGCGTTGTGTATGTTGACATGGGTGTGTTGTGTTTACAGCCTGGATGGCTGATGTTGTGTATGTTGACATGGGTGTGTTGTATTTACAGCCTGGATGGCTGGTGTGTATGTTGACATGGGTGTGTTGTGTTTACAGCCTGGATGGTTGGTGTTGTGTATGTTGACATGGGTGTGTTGTGTTTACAGCCTGGATGGTTGGTGTTGTGTATGTTGACATGGGTGTGTTGTGTTTACAGCCTGGATGGCTGGCGTTGTGTATGTTGACATGGGTGTGTTGTGTTTACAGCCTGGATGGCTGGCGTTGTGTATGTTGACATGGGTGTGTTGTGTTTACAGCCTGGATGGCTGGTGTTGTGTATGTTGACATGGGTGTGTTGTGTTTACAGCCTGGATGGCTGGTGTGTATGTTGACAGGGTTGTGTTGTGTTTACAGCCTGGATGGCTGGTGTTGTGTATGTTGACATGGGTGTGTTGTGTTTACAGCCTGGATGGCTGGTGTTGTGTATGTTGACATGGGTGTGTTGTGTTTACAGCCTGGATGGCTGATGTTGTGTATGTTGACATGGGTGTGTTGTGTTTACAGCCTGGATGGCTGGTGTGTGTATGTTGACATGGGTGTGTTGTGTTTACAGCCTGGATGGCTGATGTTGTGTATGTTGACATGGGTGTGTTGTGTTTACAGCCTGGATGGCTGGCGTTGTGTATGTTGACATGGGTGTGTTGTGTTTACAGCCTGGATGGCTGATGTTGTGTATGTTGACATGGGTGTGTTGTGTTTACAGCCTGGATGGCTGGTGTTGTGTATGTTGACATGGGTGTGTTGTGTTTACAGACTGTTTCATTATCTTTAATGCGTGCCAGACTGAGCCAGATTACAAGCAGATAAGACAGGCGTGTGGGCCAGTACTACATACAGCCAGCTATCACCACTCTACCACAACACGCACACACACACACACACACACACACACACACACACACACACACACACACACACACACACACACACACACACTACAGCCAGCTATCACCACTCTACCACTACACACACGCACACGCATGCACACACACACACACACACACACACACACACACACACACACACACACACTACAGCCAGCTATCACCACTTAACCTCTACCACTGAATTGAAATAACACACTCCCTTCCATGCCAACTAGAACACCCATAGCTAGATGTCAGGAGTTGCACCAACAGGTAGAACTGATAAAATAATACATGAATGGGTGGTGGTGACACTCCCTTGTCTCTTTAGAAGTTGGACAATTTTTTTAATTTTTTATGTATCTGTTTGGTTTATTGATCTGGTGCCGAAGCCTGACGCTGACATGTAAATGCTGATTAATATTACCTCTGAGGGTGTTGGCTTTGTACTACGCTTGTGAGGTAAATGACTGCACCAATGGGTGGGACTGTTTTCGTTTAATCCTTTTGTGGAATTCTGCCCAAGACTGAAGTCATATCAGTATGACAGAGTTGAGTCCTGCTAAAAAATAAAACATAAAAGTCATCTGTGTCCTCAAAAAGATGGAAGCCTCTGGACCACTTAGGGAGATAACACTGGAGATAACTTAGGGAGATAACAAGTTCTTCACAGAGATAATGAGTTCAACTCTTTCTGTCAGGTTTTGACCTCAGTAATGTACTCTCTCTCTCTCTCTCTAGTTACTTCCCTCCTGCTCTACCAGTCTATTCCAAGAATCAATCAATCTTTTTTTTTTTTTTGTAAAGGCCTTTTTATATCAACAGAGCAAGAAGTTTATTCAACAAGTGAACTGGCCCATGGCGAGAGGTCAACACAGAGCTGAGACCCATAGACTGGGTCACGAGGCAGTGAAGGCTCTGCAACAATTCCAGTAGGAACAGCAGCTGATTCATGCAATGACCCCTGGGAGCTTAAACTGTCTCCGATTATTAGGTTTATCTCTTCAAGGACAGAAGAATGGTGATGTCAGCATATCGGTAATCTCCCTTTTTCTATTTACAGAATCTACTCAGTACTTTATTTAACCTTTATTTAACTAGGCAAGTCAGTTAAAGAACAAATTCCTTATTTACAATGACGGCCAAACCCTAACGACGCTGGACCAATTGTGCTCCGCCCTATGGGACTCCCGATCACGGCCTGATGTGATACAGCCTGGACTTGAACCAGGGACTGTAGTGACGCCGTTTGCACTGAGATGCAGTGCCTTCGACAGTATCTACTCAGTACTACTCTACTACTATAGACAGTATCTACTCAGTACTACTCTACTACTATTGACAGTATCTACTCATGACATTACCATTGACATCCTTCATGGCCTAACAAGCCCAGAGTGGCTGCTACACAACATGGACAGTTAGAGTAGGAACATACTGGACTTGTTGAATCCGTTTCAGGCAGTTGCCTGTGTGAGGCTGCATCTCTGTCTGACTGTCTGCCTGTGAGTCTTAGCTGGATCTCTGTATGAGAAGATCTCTGTAAGAGTAGATCTCTAAGAGTAGATCTCTAAGAGTAGATCTCTTCATGAGTAGATCTTTGTATGAGAAGATATCTGTATGAGTAGGTCTCTTCATGAGTAGATATCTGCATGAGAAGATATCTGCATGAGTAGATATCTGTATGAGAGGACCTCGGTATGAGCCTGGCTGGTGATGTGGCCCCACTGACAGAGCCTGGCTGGTGATGTGGTGAAGAGGTCCACAGCGACAGCTGTCCCCCACTGAGAGTGACTCCGTTTGGGTCGTTGAGAGAGCATGTACAGATGGCTCCTGATGGTACTCTGAACCAGACATACAGAGAGAGAACAGGGGAACACCTCACACACACACACACACACACACACCACCATATAACAAGGACACTACACTGTTGCCAGACATCTCCTGGCGGAGCACCAACATCCATTAACACAGTCACAACAATGCTGTAACTCAACAAGTTCATTAAAACACCATTACTGTATCTTGACTACAGCTCAGCGTTCACCACCATAGTACCCTTAAAGCTCATCACTAAGCTAAGGATCATGGGACTAAACACCTCCCTCTTCAACTGGATCCTGGACTTCCTGACGGGCCGCCCCCAGGTGGTGAGGGTAGGTAGCAACACATCTGCCACGCTGATCCTCAACACTGGAGCTCCCCAGGGGTGCGTGCTCAGTCCCCTCCTGTACTCCCTGTTCACCCACAACTGCATGGCCAGGCACGACTCCAACACCATCATTGAGTTTGCAGATGACACAACAGTGGTAGGCCTGATCAACGACGAGACAGCCTATAGGGAGGAGGTCAGAGATCTGGCCCGGGTGGTGCCAGAATAACAACCTATCCGTCAACGTAACCAAGACTAAGGAGATGATTGTAGACTACAGGAAAAGGAGCACCGAGCACGTCCCCATCGACAGGGCTGTAGTGGAGCAGGTTGAGAGCTTCAAATTCCTTGGTGTCCACATCAACAACAAACTAGAATGGTCCAAACACACCAAAACAGTTGTGAAGAGGGCACGACCAAAACAGTTGTGAAGAGGCACGACAAAACCTATTCCCCCTCAGGAAACTAAAAGATTTGGCATGGGTCCTGAGATCCTCAAAAGGTACTACAGCTGCAACATTGAGAGCATCCTGACCGGTTGCATCACTGCCTGGTACGGCAATTGCTCGACCTCCGACCGCAAGGCACTACAGAGGGTAGTGCGTACGGCCAAGTACATCACTGGTGCTAAGCTGCCTGCCATCCAGGACCTCAACATCAGGCGGTGTCAGAGGAAGGCCCTGAAAATGGTCAAAGACCCCAGCCACCCCAGTCATAGACTGTTCTCTCTACTACCGCATGGCAAGTGGTAACGGAGTGCCAAGTCTAGGACAAAAAGGCTTCTCAACAGTTTTTACCCCCAAGCCATAAGACTCCTGAACAGGTAACCAAATGGTTACCCGGACAATTTGCATTGTGTGCCACCCCCAACCCCTCTTTTTAGGCTGCTGCTACTCTCTGTTTATCTCATATGCATAGTCACTTTAACTATACATTCATGTACATACTACCTCAATTGGCCCAACCAAACAGTGCTCCCGCACATTGGCTAACTGAGCTATCTGCATTGTGTCCCGCCAACCCCTCTTTTACACTTCTGCTACCCTCTTTTACACTTCTGCTACCCTCTTTACGCTTCTGCTACCCTCTTTTACACTTCTGCTACCCTCTTTTACACTTCTGCTACCCTCTTTTACGCTTCTGCTACCCTCTTTTACACTTCTGCTACCCTCTTTTACGCTTCTGCTACCCTCTTATACACTTCTGCTACCCTCTTTTACGCTTCTTCTACCCTCTTTTACGCTTCTGCTACCCTCTTTTACACTCTGCCACCCTCTTTTACACTCTGCTACCCTCTTTTACACTTCTGCTACCCTCTTTACGCTTCTGCTACCCTCCATCATATATGCATAGTTCCTTTAACCATACCCACATCTACATACTACCACAATAAGCCTGACTGACAGGTGTCTGTATATAGCCTCGCTACTCTTATTTTCAAATGTCTTTTTACTGTTGTTTTATTTCTTTACTTACCTACGCACACACACACACACATACATATATTTTTTCACTATTGGTTAGAGCCTGTCAGTGAGCATTTCACTGTAAGGTCTACACCTGTTGTATTCGGCACACATGACAAATAAACTTTGATTTGATTTGATCTCTGCACTTTTATGAGTCGGTCTCACCAAGTCTATCTCTATCTCTCTTGACTCATAATGAACTTCCTAAAGTGTTCATATTGAGGAGCTTTCTATGTCTGAATCCAACAGCAGTATAGTGAATAGGGTGTAATTTGGGACATCATCTGTCTGAATCCTGAGTCTATTCTGAGCGGCACTATCTTTTATTTTGCCATCAATTGTTTGCTAAATGGTCCTACAACGTGTGTGTGTGTGTGTGTGTGTGTGTGTGTGTGTGTGTGTGTGTGTGTGTGTGTGTGTGTGTGTGTGTGTGTGTGTGTGTGTGTGTGTGTGTGTGTGTGTGTGTGTGTTTTATTCCTCTTTTGTAACTGTTTTATTTTGTCATTTTTTAGGGGAAAATAAAGGGAAAAATATATACATAATTTATATGCCCTGTACATTTATAAAACATATATATGGGGGATTGGAAATGGGGGATTGGAAACAATCTATCTGCAATTAAAGCTGAACTACCCCCTCAAAAAATGTATGCAAAATATATATATAAGAAAGAAAATAAATATTTCAAAATATATTTTTGAAAAATTTAAAGACAAAAAAAATGAAAATCTGAAAGAAAGATCAAATAAATAGAAATAAAAGTAAGAAAGAGGAAGGAAGGAAGGTTGAGAAAAAGTGGTTCTATTTGAGTCTTTCATATCCTTCTATTGGTATCGTAGAATACATATATTTTGCAGATGTTATAGCAGGTGCAGCACAATGCTTATGTTTTTAGCTCTAACAGTGCAGTAATACCCACAATACACACAAATCCAACATTTGAGTTGGCAGGAAGAAGAGACCCAGTCATTGTGGACAAATGCCAGGGTGCACAAACTACCCATGCCAGTTCCTCAGTTCCTGAGTGCAGGGTGTACACGTTCCCCAAGCCAGTTCTTGTTCCAAATGCCACGTTTTTATCTAGCCATCTGTGATTGGCCTGCAGGTATAGGGAGGTGCCAGGTAGCAGGCTGAGTATTCTGTCTGCAGACTGGTGTCCTCGTCACTACCCCCTGCCTCCATCTTTCACCATCCCATTGCAATCCAGACCGCTGCATATGGCCGTCCGCCAGCATTTAACGACCACACCCCTTCATCATATTCAAACTACAAATCATGTGTTTTAGCATTCATCCAATTAATGATTAACGCACCGGCTGGCATAAACAAGTATCATCGTTTCTACAGGAAATGTGGTCACCTCTACAGAGGGAGGAAGGACCAGTTGACCACAGTGGCTTTGGCCAGAAGGTTTTGCCCACTGTTCTGCAATAGTCCTATCAACCCGACACACTCACCCTATCATAAATACATCGACAACAGGGTGTTCCATTTGCAAACAACACACACACACACACACACACACACACACACACACACACACACACACACACACACACACACACACACACACACACACACACACATTTACATATCATCACAAGAGATTAACATCCAGAGCCTTCAGAAACTTATTCACACCCCTTGACTTTTTCCACATTTTGTTGTGCTCCAGCCTGAATTTAAAATGGATTACATTTAGTTGTTGTCACTGGTCTATGCAAAATATCCCATATTGTCAACGTGGAATTATGTATTTCTAAATGTTAACAAATGTTAATAAAAAATCTAAAGTTGAAATGTCTTGAGTCAATAAAGTATTGAACCCCTTTGTCATGGCAAGACTAAATAAGTTCAGGAGTAGACCTTTGATGAACAAGTTACATAATGCGTTTCGTGATTTGAACATCTATGGCAACAGCTAACAATTGTTTGTCTAGCAGTGGTAAACAACCAATTTGACAGAGCTAGAAGAATTTAGAAAATAATAATGGGCAAATATTACACAATCCAGGTGTGGAAAGCTCTTAGAGTCCCAGAAAGACACACAGCTGTAATCGCTGCCGCAGGTGGTTCTACAAAGTATTGACTCGGGGGTGTGAATATTTATGTAAAATGAGATATATCTGTATTTCATTTTCACTACATTTCCAAACATTTCTAAAAACATGTTTTCACTTTGTCATTATGGGGTATGGTGTGAAGATGGGTGAGAGAAAAACAATCATTTAATTCATTCTAGAATAAGGCTGTAACGGAACACAATGTGGACTAAGTCAATGGGTCTAAAACGCTTATGAATGCACTGAATATGGAAGTCAGAGGTGGCGTCTCCGTTGATAACGACACTCGTTGTCGACATGATCTCTTCCTCCCGGTCCGAGCTCAGATATTTCTCAGTAGGCCTTCGCATTTTACTGCTCAGAAACAAAACATGACACTTGTAATCTGTACCTTTCAAAGTGTGTACAGACAGTACTGTTAGTCCTAACAAAGTGTGTACAGACAGTACTGTTAGTCCTAACAAAGTGTGTATAGACAGTACTGTTAGTCCTAACAAAGTGTGTACAGACAGTACTGTTAGTCCTAACAAAGTGTGTGCAGACAGTACTGTTAGTCCTAACAAAGTGTGTATAGACAGTACTGTTAGTCCTAACAAAGTGTGTATAGACAGTACTGTTAGTCCTAACAAAGTGTGTACAGACAGTACTGTTAGTCCTAACAAAGTGTGTATAGACAGTACTGTTAGTCCTAACAAAGTGTGTATAGACAGTACTGTTAGTCCTAACAAAGTGTGTACAGACAGTACTGTTAGTCCTAACAAAGTGTGTATAGACAGTACTGTTAGTCCTAACAAAGTGTGTATAGACAGTACTGTTAGTCCTAACAAAGTGTGTATAGACAGTACTGTTAGTCCTAACAAAGTGTGTACAGACAGTACTGTTAGTCCTAACAAAGTGTGTACAGACAGTACTGTTAGTCCTAACAAAGTGTGTATAGACAGTACTGTTAGTCATAACAAAGTGTGTATAGACAGTACTGTTAGTCCTAACAAAGTGTGTATAGACAGTACTGTTAGTCCTAACAAAGGGTGTATAGACAGTACTGTTAGTCCTAACAAAGTGTGTACAGACAGTACTGTTAGTCCTAACAAAGTGTGTATAGACAGTAATGTTAGTCATAACAACGTGTGTATAGACAGTACTGTTAGTCCTAACAACGTGTGTATAGACAGTTCTGTTAGTCCTAACAAAGTGTGTACAGACAGTAATGTTAGTCCTAACAAAGGGTGTATAGGCAGTACTGTTAGTCCTAACAAAGTTTGTATAGACAGTACTGTTAGTCCTAACAAAGTGTACAGACAGTACTGTTAGTCCTAACAAAGTGTGTATAGACAGTACTGTTAGTCCTAACAAAGTGTGTATAGACAGTACTGTTAGTCCTAACAAAGGGTGTATAGGCAGTACTGTTAGTCCTAACAAAGTGTGTATAGACAGTACTGTTAGTCATAACAAAGTGTGTACAGACAGTACTGTTAGTCCTAACAAAGTGTGTATAGACAGTACTGTTAGTCCTAACAACGTGTGTATAGACAGTACTGTTAGTCCTAACAACGTGTGTATAGACAGTACTGTTAGTCCTAACAAAGGGTGTATAGGCAGTACTGTTAGTCCTAACAAAGTGTGTATAGACAGTACTGTTAGTCATAACAAAGTGTGTACAGACAGTACTGTTAGTCCTAACAAAGTGTGTATAGACAGTACTGTTAGTCCTAACAAAGTGTGTATAGACAGTACTGTTAGTCATAACAAAGTGTGTATAGACAGTACTGTTAGTCCTAACAAAGTGTGTATAGACAGTACTGTTAGTCCTAACAAAGGGTGTATAGACAGTACTGTTAGTCCTAACAAAGTGTGTACAGACAGTACTGTTAGTCCTAACAAAGTGTGTATAGACAGTAATGTTAGTCATAACAACGTGTGTATAGACAGTACTGTTAGTCCTAACAACGTGTGTATAGACAGTACTGTTAGTCCTAACAAAGTGTGTACAGACAGTACTGTTAGTCCTAACAAAGGGTGTATAGGCAGTACTGTTAGTCCTAACAAAGTGTGTATAGACAGTACTGTTAGTCCTAACAAAGTGTGTACAGACAGTACTGTTAGTCCTAACAAAGTGTGTATAGACAGTACTGTTAGTCCTAACAAAGTGTGTATAGACAGTACTGTTAGTCCTAACAAAGGGTGTATAGGCAGTACTGTTAGTCCTAACAAAGTGTGTATAGACAGTACTGTTAGTCATAACAAAGTGTGTACAGACAGTACTGTTAGTCCTAACAAAGTGTGTATAGACAGTACTGTTAGTCCTAACAACGTGTGTATAGACAGTACTGTTAGTCCTAACAACGTGTGTATAGACAGTACTGTTAGTCCTAACAAAGGGTGTATAGGCAGTACTGTTAGTCCTAACAAAGTGTGTATAGACAGTACTGTTAGTCATAACAAAGTGTGTACAGACAGTACTGTTAGTCCTAACAAAGTGTGTATAGACAGTACTGTTAGTCCTAACAAAGTGTGTATAGACAGTACTGTTAGTCCTAACAAAGTGTGTATAGACAGTACTGTTAGTCCTAACAAAGTGTGTATAGACAGTACTGTTAGTCCTAACAAAGTGTGTATAGACAGTACTGTTAGTCCTAACAAAGTGTGTACAGACAGTACTGTTAGTCCTAACAAAGTGTGTATAGACAGGACTGTTAGTCCTAACAAAGTGTGTATAGACAGTACTGTTAGTCCTAACAAAGTGTGTATAGACAGTACTGTTAGTCCTAACAAAGTGTGTATAGACAGTACTGTTAGTCCTAACAAAGTGTGTATAGACAGTACTGTTAGTCCTAACAAAGTGTGTATAGACAGTACTGTTAGTCCTAACAAAGTGTGTACAGACAGTACTGTTAGTCCTAACAAAGTGTGTACAGACAGTACTGTTAAACCTTTCATAAATCAGACGTACAGCAATGCTGGCTGCTGAAGCTATGGAAGAGTTTTAATGGAAAACTGTTAACTCTAATTTGAACTGAGTTTAAGTCATCCCAAGGGTTGGTTTGTGCTGCCAAAGGGAGATGCGAATTGGCAGTAATCAGTTGCATGCCAACTATAATCCCAACTAGCACGTCAGCATGTTTCCAAACAAACCTGTGGTTTACATTTACAATTTGGCAATGATGAGAGAGGAGTATATTTAGATTTTAATAAGCCTTCTGCCATCCACCCAAACTAATTCAAAACTCGTCCAAAATCACAAGCTGCCTAGTGAGGTTTGTGATGCGTTGTGTTTACCGTGACCTCTAGAGGTTGTGTGATGCGTTGTGTTTACCGTGACCTCTAGAGGTTTGTGATGCGTTGTGTTTACTGTGACCTCTAGAGGTTTGTGATGCGTTATGTTCACATTGACCTCTAGAGGTTTGTGATGCGTTGTGTTTACTGTGACCTCTAGAGGTTTGTGATGCGTTGTGTTTACCGTGACCTCTAGAGGTTTGTGATGCGTTGTGTTTACTGTGATCTCTAGAGGTTTGTGATGTGTTGTGTTTACTGTGACCTCTAGAGGTTTGTGATGCGTTGTGTTCACATTGAACTCTAGAGGTTGTGTGATGCGTTATGTTCACATTGACGTCTAGAGGTTTGTGATGCGTTGTGTTTACTGTGACCTCTAGAGGTTTGTGATGCGTTGTGTTTACTGTGACCTCTAGAGGTTTGTTATGCGTTGTGTTTACTGTGACCTCTAGAGGTTTGTGATGCGTTGTGTTTACTGTGACCTCTAGAGGTTTGTTATGCGTTGTGTTTACTGTGACCTCTAGAGGTTGTGTGATGCATTATGTTTACTGTGACCTCTAGAGGTTTGTGATGCGTTGTGTTTACTGTGACCTCTAGAGGTTGTGTGATGCATTATGTTTACTGTGACCTCTAGAGGTTTGTGATGCGTTGTGTTTACTGTGACCTCTAGAGGTTTGTGATGTGTTGTGTTTACTGTGACCTCTAGAGGTTTGTGATGTGTTGTGTTTACTGTGACCTCTAGAGGTTTGTGATGTGTTGTGTTTACTGTGACCTCTAGAGGTTTGTGATGTGTTGTGTTTACTGTGACCTCTAGAGTTGTGTGATGTGTTGTGTTTACTGTGACCTCTAGAGGTTTGTGATGCGTTGTGTTTACTGTGACCTCTAGAGGTTTGTGATGCGTTGTGTTTACTGTGACCTCTAGAGGTTTGTTATGCGTTGTGTTTACTGTGACCTCTAGAGGTTTGTGATGCGTTGTGTTTACTGTGACCTCTAGAGGTTTGTGATGTGTTGTGTTTACTGTGACCTCTAGAGGTTGTGTGATGCATTATGTTTACTGTAACCTCTAGAGTTGTGTGATGTGTTGTGTTTACTGTGACCTCTAGAGGTTTGTGATGCGTTGTGTTTACTGTGACCTCTAGAGTTGTGTGATGCGTTGTGTTTACTGTGACCTCTAGAGGTTTGTGATGCGTTGTGTTTACCGTGACCTCTAGAGGTTTGTGATGCGTTATGTTCACATTGACCTCTAGAGGTTGTGTGATACGTTATGTTCACATTGACCTCTAGAGGTTGTGTGATGCGTTATGTTCACATTGACCTCTAGAGGTTTGTGATGCGTTGTGTTCACATTGGCCTCTAGAGGTTGTGTGATGCGTTATGTTCACATTGACGTCTAGAGGTTTGTGATGCGTCGTGTTTACTGTGACCTCTAGAGGTTTGTTATGCGTTGTGTTTACTGTGACCTCTAGAGGTTTGTTATGCGTTGTGTTTACTGTGATCTCTAGAGGTTTGTGATGCTTGTGTTTACTGTGACCTCTAGAGGTTTGTTATGCGTTGTGTTTACTGTGACCTCTAGAGGTTTGTGATGCGTTGTGTTTACTGTGACCTCTAGAGGTTTGTGATGTGTTGTGTTTACTGTGACCTCTAGAGGTTTGTGATGCATTGTGTTTACCGAGACCTCTAGAGGTTTGTGATGTGTTGTGTTTACTGTGACCTCTAGAGGTTTGTGATGTGTTGTGTTTACTGTGACCTCTAGAGGTTTGTGATGTGTTGTGTTTACCGTGACGTCTAGAGGTTTGTGATGCGTTGTGTTTACTGTGACCTCTAGAGGTTTGTGATGCGTTGTGTTTACCGTGACCTCTAGAGGTTTGTGATGTGTTGGTTTACTGTGACCTCTAGAGGTTTGTGATGCGTTATGTTTACCGTGACGTCTAGAGGTTTGTGATGCCGTTGTGTTTACTGTGACCTCTAGAGGTTTGTGATGCCTCCTCTAGAGGTTTGTGATGCGTTGTGTTTTACTGGAATAAGGTGCCATTCAGGAAACAGTCAAACAAGTCCACCAAAGCAGTTCATATTGACCTACTAATATAATATATTCTGTTAGAGACAGACTAGTACCAATATAATATATTCTGTTAGAGACAGACTAGTACTAATATAATATATTCTGTTAGAGACAGACTAGTACTAATATAATATATTCTGTTAGAGACAGACTAGTACTAATATAATATATTCTGTTAGAGACAGACTAGTACTAATATAATATATTCTGTTAGAGACAGACTAGTACTAATATAATATCTTTGTATGTTAGAGACAGACTAGTACTAATATAATATATTCTGTTAGAGACAGACTAGTACTAATATAATATATTTGTATGTTAGAGACAGACTAGTACTAATATAATATATTCTGTTAGAGACAGACTAGTACCAATATAATATATTTGTATGTTAGAGACAGACTAGTACCAATATAATATATTTGTATGTTAGAGACAGACTAGTACTAATATAATATATTCTGTTAGACAGACTAGTACCAATATAATATATTCTGTTAGAGACAGACTAGTACCAATATAATATATTTGTATGTTAGAGACAGACTAGTACCAATATAATATATTCTGTTAGAGACAGACTAGTACTAATATAATATCTTTGTATGTTAGAGACAGGCCTGAGTGCTAATATAATATCTTTGTATGTTAGAGACAGACTAGTACCAATATAATATATTTGTGTGTTAGAGACAGACTAGTACTAATATAATATATTTGTATGTTAGAACAGCTAGTACTAATATAATATATTCTGTTAGAGACAGACTAGTACCAATAATATAATATATTTGTGTGTTAGAGACAGACTAGTACTAATATAATTATATTCTGTTAGAGACAGACTAGTACCAATATAATATATTTGCATGTTAGAGACAGACTAGTACTAATATAATATCTTCGTATGTTAGAGACAGACTAGTACCAATATAATATATTTGTATGTTAGAGACAGACTAGTACTAATATAATATCTTCGTATGTTAGAGACAGACTAGTACCAATATAATATATTTGCATGTTAGAGACAGACTAGTACTAATATAATATCTTTGCATGTTAGAGACAGACTAGTACTAATATAATATCTTTGTATGTTAGAGACAGACTAGTACTAATATAATATCTTCATGTTAGAGACAGACTAGTACTAATATAATATCTTTGTATGTTAGAGACAGACTAGTACTAATATAATATCTTTGTATATTTGAGACAGACTAGTACTAATATAATATCTTTGTATGTTAGAGACAGACTAGTACTAATATAATATCTTTGTATGTTAGAGACAGACTAGTACTAATATAATATCTTTGTATGTTAGAGACAGACTAGTACTAATATAATATCTTTGTATGTTAGAGACAGACTAGTACTAATATAATATCTTTGTATGTTAGAGACAGACTAGTACTAATATAATATCTTTGTATGTTAGAGACTAGTACTAATATAATATCTTTGTATGTTAGAGACAGACTAGTACTAATATAATATCTTTGTATGTTAGAGACTAGTACTAATATACGGTGAGGGAAAAAAGTATTTGATCCCCTGCTGATTTTGTATGTTTGCCCACTGACAAAGAAATGCTCAGTCAATCATTTTAATGGTAGGTTTATTTGAACAGTGAGAGACAGAATAACAACAAAAGAATCCAGAAGAACGCATGTCAAAAATGTTATAAATTGATTTGCATTTTAATGAGGGAAATAAGTATTTGACCCCCTCTCAATTAGAAAGATTTCTGGCTCCCGTGTGTCTTTTATAAAGGTAACGAGATGAGATTAGGAGCACACTCTTAAAGGGAGTGCTCCTAATCTCAGTTTGTTACCTGTATAAAAGACACCTGTCCACAGAAGCAATCAATCAATCAGATTCCAAACTCTCCACCTTGTCAGGGACAATATTGTAGACCTACACAAGGTTGGAATGGGCTACAAGACCATCGCCAAGCAGCTTGGTCAGAAGGTGACAACAGTTGGTGCGACTATTCGCAGATGGAAGAAACACAAAAGAACTGTCAATCTCCCTCGGCCTGGGGCTCCATGCAAGATCTCACCTCGTGGAGCTGCAATGATCATGAGAACGGTGAGGAATCAGCCCAGAACTACACGGGAGGATCTTGTCAATGATCAAGGCAGCTGGGACCATAGTCACCAAGAAAACAATTGGTAACACACTACGCCTGAAGGACTGAAATCCTGCAGCGCCCGCAAGGTCCCCCTGCTCAAGAAAGCACATATACATGCCCGTCTGAAGTTTGCCAATGAACATCTGAATGATTCAAAGGACAACTGGGTGAAAGTGTTGTGGTCAGATGAGACCAAAATGGAGCTCTTTGGCATCAACTCAACTCGCCATGTTTGGAGGAGGAGGAATGCTGCCTATGACCCCAAGAACACCATCCCCACCGTCAAACATGGAGGTGGAAACATTAAGCTTTGGGGGTGTTTTTCTGCAGAGGGGACATGACAACTTCACCCCCTCAAAGGGACGATGGACGGGGCCATGTACCGTCAAATCTTGGGTGAGAACCCTCAGCCAGGGCATTGAAATTGGGTCGTGGATCGGTATTCCAGCATGACAATGACCCAAATCACACGGCCAAGGAAACAAAGATGTGGCTCAAGAAGAAGCACATTAAGGTCCTGGAGTAGCCTAGCCAGTCTCCAATCTGTGGAGGGAGCTGAAGGTTCGAGTTGCCAAACGTCAGCCTCGAAACCTTAATGACTTATAGAAGATCTGAAAAGAGGAGTGGGACAAAATCCCTCCTGAGATGTGTGAAAACCTGGTTGCCAACTACAAGAAACGTTTGACCTCTGTGATTGCCAACAAGGGTTTTGCCACCAAGTACTAAGTCATGTTTTGCAGAGGGGTCAAATACTTATTTCGCTCATTAAAATGCAAATCAATTTCTAACATTTTTGACATGCGTTTTGTTCAAATTTTTGTTCAAATAAACCTACCATTAAAATTATAGATGGATCATTTCTTTGTCAGTGGGCAAACGTACAAAATCAGCAGGGGATCAAATACTTTTTTCCCCTCACTGTAATATATTTGTGATGTGTGGAATCATTCCTTGTGTTGTCGTCTTTGTTGTAGCTTGAGTTGCCATCCTGAACATTAGCCACAACCACAAGAGCAGCCAGCCAGCTGTAATACCATTGAGTTAATGTGTGACTGAGCAGCCAGCTGTAATACCAGTGAGTTAATGTGTGACTGAGCAGCCAGCTGTAATACCAGTGAGTTAATGTGTGACTGAGCAGGCAGCTGTAATACCAGTGAGTTAATGTGTGACTGAGCAGCCAGCTGTAATACCAGTGAGTTAATGTGTGACTGAGCAGCCAGCTGTAATACCAGTGAGTTAATGTGTGACTGAGCAGCCAGCTGTATTACCAGTGAGTTAATGTGTGACTGAGCAGCCAGCTGTAATACCAGTGAGTTAATGTGTGACTGAGCAGGCAGCTGTAATACCAGTGAGTTAATGTGTGACTGAGCAGCCAGCTGTATTACCAGTGAGTTAATGTGTGACTGAGCAGCCAGCTGTAATACAAGTGAGTTAATGTGTGACTGAGCCAGCCAGCTGTAATACCAGTGAGTTCATGTGTGTGACTGAGCAGCCAGCTGTAATACCAGTGAGTTAATGTGACTGAGCAGCCAGCTGTAATACCAGTGAGTTAATGTGTGACTGAGCAGCCAGCTGTAATACCAGTGAGTTAATGTGTGACTGAGCAGCCAGCTGTAATACCAGTGAGTTAATGTGTGACTGAGCAGCCAGCCAGCTGTATTACCAGTGAGTTAATGTGCGACTGAGGGATGTAATTAGGGTGATGACAAAGAATACCAGCCTCATCTGGGATAAACAGGTGAAAGATTAATTTAGCTTGCCAACGATCCCCAATACAGGTAGCTATGATACTATAGAATAAACCTACAACAGATGACAATGGTCCAGGCAAGATATAAAGCTGATACAAAGGGTTTAGCACTGAATTTCATGAAACATACTGCTGTGTTTCTGCTGCTACAGTACTGGCTCTGACTGCATTGATAATGTTGAAGGGAGAAGAGAGGAGAGGAGAGGAGAGGAGAGAGCAGAGGAAAGGAGAGAGAGGAGGGTAGAGGAGAGGAGAGGGAGAGTAGAGTAGAGTAGAGAAGAGAAGAGGAAATGAGAGATAGGAGAGGAGAGGGTGAGAGTAGAGTAGAGTAGAGTAGAGATGAAAGCAGAGGAAAGGAGAGAGGGGAGGGTAGATGAGAGGAGAGGAGAGAGAGAGAGAGAGAGAGAGAGAGAGAGAGAGAGGAGAGGAAGTTAGAGGAGAGGAGAAGAGGTTAGAGGAGAGGAGAGGAGTGTAGAGGGAGAGAGTGAGACTAGAGTAGAGAAGAGAAGAGAGCAGAGGAAAGGATAGAGAGGAGGGGTAGAGGGAGAGGAGGGAGAGGAGGAGAGGGAAGAGAGAGAGAGAGAGAGAGAGAGAGAGAGAGAAGAGGAGAGGAGGTTAGAGGGAGAGGAGAAGAGAGATGAGGAGAAGAGGTTAGAGGAGAGGAGTGTAGAGGGGAAGAGAGTGAGAGTAGTGTAGAGTAGAGTAGAGAAGAGAGCAGAGGAAAGGAGAGAGAGGGGGGTAGAGGGGAGGAGAGAGAGAGAGAGAGAGAGAGAGAGAAGAGGGAGGTTAGAGGAGAAGAGAGGAGAGGAGAAGAGGTTAGAGGAGAGGAGTGTAGAGGGGAAGAGAGTAGAGTAGAGTAGAGTAGAGTAGAGTAGAGCAGAGGAAAGGAGAGAGAGGGGGGTAGAGGGGAGGAGAGAGAGAGAGGAGAGGAGTGTAGAGGGGGAGAGAGTGAGAGTAGAGTAGAGTAGAGTAGAGAAGAGAGCAGAGGAAAGGAGAGAGAGGAGAGGAGAGGAGAGGAGAGGAGAGGAGAGGAGAGGAGAGGAGAGGAGAGGAGAGGAGAGGAGAGGAGGAGTGTAGAGGGAGAGAGTGAGACTAGAGTAGAGAAGAGAAGAGAGCAGAGGAAAGGAGAGAGAGGAGGGTAGAGGAGAGGAGGGGAGAGGAAGAGAGAGAGAAGAGGAGAGGAGAAGAGATGAGAGGAGAGCAGAAGAGGTTAGAGGAGAGGAGTGTAGAGGTGAAGAGAGTGAGAGTAGAGTAGAGTAGAGTAGAGTAGAGAAGAGAGCAGAGGAAAGGAGAGAGAGGGGGGTAGAGGGAGGGAGAGAGAGAGAGAGAGAGAGAGAGAGAGAGAGAGAGAGAAGAGGAGGTTAGAGGAGAGGAGGAGAGGAGAAGAGGTTAGAGGAGAGGAGTGTAGAGGGGAAGAGAGTGAGAGTAGAGTAGAGTAGAGTAGAGTAGAGTAGAGAAGAGAGCAGAGGAAAGGAGAGAGAGGGGGGTAGAGGGGAGGAGAGAGAGAGAGAGAGGAGAGGAGTGTAGAGGGGGAGAGAGTGAGAGTAGAGTAGAGTAGAGAAGAGAGCAGAGGAAAGGAGAGAGAGGAGAGGAGAGGAGAGGAGAGTTGAGGAGTTTAGAGGAGAGGAGGTTAGAGGAGAGGAGTGTAGAGGGGGAGAGAGAGAGGGAGAGAGTGAGAGTAGAGTAGAGTAGAGAAGAGAGCAGAGGAAAGGAGAGAGGAGGGTAGAGGAGAGGAGGGTAGAGGAGGGTAGAGGAGAGGAGGGTAGAGGAGAGGAGAAGAGGTTAGAGGAGAGGAGTGTAGAGGGGAGGAGAAGGAGAGAGTGAGAGTAGAGTAGAGTAGAGAAGAGAGCAGAGGAAAGGAGAGAGAGGGGGTAGAGGGGAGGAAAGAGAGAGAGAGAGGAGAGGAGGTTAGAGGAGAGGAGAAGAGGTGAGAGGAGAAGAGGTTAGAGGAGAGGAGAGGAGTGTAGAGGGGAGGAGAAGGAGAGAGTGAGAGTAGAGTAGAGAAGAGAGCAGAGGAAAAGAGAGAGAGAAAGAGAGAGGGGAGAGGAGGTTAGAGGAGAGGAGTGTAGAGGGGGGGAGAGTGAGAGTAGAGTTGAGTAGAGTAGAGTAGAGAGCAGAGGAAAGGAGAGAGAGGAGAGGAGTGTAGAGGAGAGGAGGTTAGAGGAGATGAGAGTTGAGGAGAAGAGGTTAGAGGAGAGGAGGTTAGAGGAGAGAGCGAGAGAGAGAGAGAGCGAGGAGAGGACATGAGGGTAGAAGAGGGAAAAGGAGAGTATTATTACCTTGAAGGTGTTCCTAATGTTTGGTATTCTCAGTGTATAATATTTCCCAGCATGCTCTATTGCAGGGATATTTTTGATTGGTTGATAAATTGTATGCTTCACAAAGATAAGTAGTTGGCTGGCCAAGAAGGCCATGATGACACAGTCTGCCATCAAACAGAAGAAAAAGAAGCAGCAGGAAGGCAGAGAATAAAGTAAACTATCTAGACTGTATATGTGTGTACGGGGCCTCACTCTGGTTTCGTAACTTTTCTGTTTATATATTTTTCATACAGTTTTCTAATGTAATGTCAGTATTCACCCTGGTAGTCATTCTGAATGCAGGTTGCAGGTGATTAACATATCAGTTTGGATTCCAATACGAATTACAATGTACAAGCTTCCATAATGTGACTTGCAGACCTGCAGGGACATGTGAAGGTTATAACCAGGCCCTCAAAGAAAGGCCTGATGATGTACAAGCCTACATAATGTGACTTGCAGACCTGCAGGGACATATGAAGGTTATAACCAGGCCCTCAAAGAAAGGCCTAATGATGTACAAGCTTCCATAATGTGACTTGCAGACCTGCAGGGACATGTGAAGGTTATAACCAGGCCCTCAAAGAAAGGCCTAATGATGTACAAGCCTACATAAGGTGACTTGCAGACCTGCAGGGACATGTGAAGGTTATAACCAGGCCCTCAAAGAAAGGCCTGATGATGTACAAGCCTACATAAGGTGACTTGCAGACCTGCAGGGACATGTGAAGGTTATAACCAGGCCCTCAAAGAAAGGCCTGATGATGTACAATGGCAAGACAAAGTATGTGAAGCCTTTGGAAATTTCTGCATAAATTGGTCATAACATTTTGATCTAATCTTTATCTAAGTCTCAACAATAGACAAACACAGTCTGCTTAAACTAAGAACAAACAGACAATTATACGTTTTCATGTGTTAATTGGACACACGGTGTAAACATTCACTGTGCAGGGTGGGAAAAGTATGTGAACCGTTGGATTTAATAACTGGTTGACCCTCCTTTGGCAGCAATAATCTCAACCAAACGTTTTCTGTAGTTGTGGATCAGACCTGCACAACAGTCAGGAGGAATTTTGGACCATTCCTCTTTACAAAACTGTTTCAGTTCAGCAATATTCTTGGGATGTCTGGTGTGAACTGCTCTCTTGAGGTCATGCCACAGCATCTCAATCGAGTTGAGGTCAGGACTCTGACTGGGCCACTCCAGAAGGCGTATTTTCTTCTGTTGAAGCCGTTCTGTTGTTGATTTACTTCTGTGTTTTGGGTCGTTGTCCTGTTGTATCACCCAACTTCTGTTGAGAAATAATTATAAGGGTTAAATAAAAATGAGATAAATATTCTCCTGCAAAATGTCTTGATAAACTTAGGAATACATTTTTATGCCCCAAACCATGATGCTCCCTCCACCAGACTTTACAGTTGGGATGAGGTTGATGTTGGTGCTGTGCCTTTTTTTCTCCACACACAGTGTTGTTTCCTTCCAAACAACTCAACTGTAGTTTCATCTGTCCACAGAATATTTTGCCAGTAGCTCTGTGGAACATCCAGGTGCCCTTTTGCAGACTTCAGACGTGCAGCAATGTATTTTTTGGGCAGCAGTGGATTCTTCCATGGTGTCCTCCTATGAACACCATTCTTGTTTAGTGTTTTACGTATCGTAGACTCATCAACAGAGATGTTAGCATGTTCCAGAGATTTCCGTAAGTATTTAGCTGACACTCTAGGATTCTTCTAAACCTCATTGAGCATTCTGAGCTGTGCTCTTGCAGTCATCTTTGCAGGACGGACACTCCCAGGGAGAGTAGCAACAATGCTGAACTTTCTCCATTTATAGACAACTTACAGTGGACTGATGGACATCAAGGCTTTTAGAGATACTTTTGTAACCTTTTCCAGCTTCAAGTCAACAATTCTTAATCTTCGGTCTTCTGAGATCTCTTTGTTCGAGACATGGTTCACGTCAGGCAATGCTCAGATTTTGTGAGTGTTTTTTATAGGGCAAGGCAGCTCCAACCAACATCTCCAATCTTGTCTCATTGATCGGACTCCTGTATTGAACACGAGGGGAGACAGAGAGCGCAGGCGCAGCAGGGGTTTATTGTAAAGGACCACAGGAGGGGGCAGGTAGCTGGGTCCAGGGGCAGACAGAAGGTCATACACAGGGGGTCCAAAAAGGGCAACAGTACAGACAGGGAAAAGGCTAGTAACGTCATCCCGGAGATCAGGCAATAGGTTGATAACAGGAAATCCTAAAGTACAGGCAGGGAATAGGCAAAAGGCGTTGTTAGTGAGGCCAAAACTGTCCTACACAGAAGGAGAAAATCACGGGGAAAAACAGCACTCCGAAAGAAGTGTCCAAAACAAACAATACCTCACAGCGATGGGCTGCAAACAACTGAACTAAATAGTGTGTGATAATGACCTCCAGGTGTGTGAACAGGTGATCAGAATTCAGGTGATTGGGATCTGGAAAGTGAGCTGCATTCAGGAGATCTGTGTGTGTGAGAGTGTGAGCAGGAAGCAGACATTACAACACCAGGTTAGCTGACTCCTGACTTCAATTAGCTTTTGGAGAAGTCATTAGCCTAGGGGTTTACATACTTTATCCAACCTACACTGAGAATGTTTAAATGATGTATTCAACGTCAACAAAACAAAGGAGATGATTGTGGACTTCAGGAAACAGCAGAGGGAGCACCCCCATATCCACATCGGTGGGACAGTAGTGGAGAGGGTAGTAAGTTAAGTTCCTCGGTGTACACATCACAGACAAACTGAATTGGTCCACCCACACAGACAGCATCGTGAAGAAGGCGCAGCAGTGATTTTCAAGAAATTTGGCTTGTCACCAAAAACACTCACAAACCTTTACAGATGCACAATCGAGAGCATCCTGGCGGGCTGTATCACCGCCTGGTACGGCAACTGCTCCGCCCTCAACCGTAAGGCTCTCCAGAGGGTAGTGAGGTCTGCACAACGCATCACCGGGGGCAAACTACCTGCCCTCCAGGACAACAACACCACACGATGTCACAGGAAGGCCATAAAGATCATCGCGGACAACAAACACCAGAGCCACTGTCTGTTCACCCCGCTATCATCTAGAAGGAGAGGTCAGTACAGGTGCATCAAAGCAGGGAACGAGAGACTGAAAAACAGCTTCTATCTCAAGGCCATCAGACTGTTAAACAGCAACCAGTAACATTGAGTGGCTTCTGCCAACATAGGAGAGTAGAGGAGGGTAGAGGAGAGTAGAGGAGGGTAGAGGAGAGTAGAGGAGGGTAGAGGAGAGTAGAGGAGAGTAGAGGAGGGTAGAGGAGAGTAGGAGGGTAGAGGAGTGTAGGAGGGTAGGAGGGTAGAAAGGAGTAGAGGAGAGTAGAGGAGGGTAGAGGAGGGTAGAGGAGAGTAGAAGGGAGTAGAGGAGAGTAGAGAGTAGAGGAGGGTAGAGGAGAGTAGAGAGTAGAGGAAGGTAGAGGAAAGTAGAGGAGGGTAGAGGGGAGTAGAGTAGAGGAGGGTAGGGTAGGAGGGTAGAGGAGAGGAGGGCAGGAGGGTAGAGGAGGGTAGAAGGGAGTAGAGGAGGGTAGAGGAGAGTAGAGAGTATAGGAGGGTAGAGGAGAGTAGAGGAGGGTAGAGGAGAGGAGGGTAGGAGGGTAGAGGAGAGTAGAGGAGGGTAGGAGGGTAGAGGAGAGTAGAGGAGAGTAGGAGGGTAGATGTGAGTAGAGAGTAGAGGAGGGTAGAGGATAGTAGAGGAGGGTAGAGGACGAAAGAGGAGAGTAGGAGGGTAGAGGAGAGTAGAGGAGGGTCGGAGGGTAGAGGAGAGTAGAGGAGGGTCGGAGGGTAGAAGAGAGTAGAGAAGAGTAGAGGAGGGTCGGAGGGTAGAGGAGAGTAGAGGAGGGTAGAGGAGAGTAGAGAGTAGAGGAGGGGAGGGTAGGAGGGTAGAGGAGGGAAGAGGAAAGTAGAGGAGAGTAGAGGAGGGTAGAGGAGTATAGAGGAGGGTAGAGGATAGTAGAGGAGGGTAGAGGACGAAAGAGGAGAGTAGGAGGGTAGAGGAGGGTAGGAGGGTAGAGGAGGGTAGAGAAGAGTAGAGGAGGGTCGGAGGGTAGAGGAGAGTAGAGGAGGGTAGAGGAGAGTAGAGAGTAGAGGAGGGTAGAGGAGAGAAGAGGAGGGTAGAGGAGAGGAGGGTAGGAGGGTAGAGGAGGGAAGAGGAAAGTAGAGGAGAGTAGAGGAAGGTAGAGGAGTATAGAGGAGGGTAGAGGAGAGTAGAGGAGAGTAGAGGAGGGTAGAGGAGAGGAGGGTATAAGGTAGAGGAGTGTACAGGAGGGTAGAGGAGAGGAGGGTAGGAGGGTAGAGGAGGGTAGAGGAGAGGAGAAGAAAGTAGAGAAGGGTAGAGGAGGGTAGGAGGGTAGAGGAGAGTAGAGAAGGGTAGGAGGGTAGGAGGATAGAGGATGGTAGAGGAAAGTAGAGGAGGGTAGAGTGTAGGGGAGTGTAGAAGAGAGTAGAGGAGGGTAGAGGAGAGTAGAGGAGGGTAGAAGGTAGAGGAGTGTACAGGAGGGTAGAGGAGAGGAGGGTAGGAGGGTAGAGGAGGGTAGAGGAGGATAGAAGGGTAAAGGAGGGTAGGAGGGTAGAGGAGAGTAGAGGCAAGTAGAGTAGAGTAGAGTAGAGGAGGGTAGAGGAGGGTAGAGGGGAGAGGAGGGTAGAGGAGGGTAGGAGGGTAGAGGAGAGGAGGGTAGAGGAGGGTAGGAGGGTAGAGGAGAGTAGAGGAGAGTAGAGTAGAGTAGAGGGAGGGTCGAGGGGAGAGTAGAGAGTAGAGGAGAGTAGAGGAGAGTAGAGGAGGGTAGAGAGGAGGGTAGAGGGAGAGGAGGGTCGAGGAGAGTAGAGAGTAGAGGAGGGTAGAGGAGAGTGGAGGAGGGTAGAGGGGGGGAGGAGGGTAGGAGGGTAGAGGAGAGTAGAGGGAGGGTAGAGGAGAGGAGGGTAGGAGGGTAGAGGGGAGAGTAGAGGAGGGTAGGGAGGATAGAGGAGGGTAGAGGAGAGTAGAGGTAGGGTAGAGGAGGGTAGAAGGAGAGAGTAGGAGGGTAGAGGAGAGGAGAGTAGAGGAGGGTAGAGTGTAGAGGAGAGTAGGAGGGTAGAGGAGAGTAGAGGAGGGTAGAAGGTAGAGGAGTGTAGAGGAGAGTAGAGGAGGGTAGAAGGTAGAGGAGTGTACAGGAGGGTAGAGGAGGGTAGGAGAGTAGAGGAGAGTAGAGGAGAGTAGAGTAGAGAGTAGAGGAGGGTAGAGGAGAGTAGAGAAGCGTAGAGGAGAGGAGGGTAGAGGGGAGGAGAGGAGGGTAGGAGGGTAGAGGAGAGTAGAGGAGGGTAGAGGAGAGTAGAGAGTAGAGGAGGGTAGAAGGTAGAGGAGTGTAGAGGAGAGTAGAGGAGGGTATAGGAGAGTAGAGGAGGGTAGAGGAGAGTAGAGGAGGGTAGAAGGTAGATGAGTGTACAGGAGGGTAGAGGAGAGGAGGGTATAGGAGGGTAGAGGAGTGTAGAGGAGGGTAGGAGGGTAGAGGAGAGTAGAGGAGAGTAGAGTAGAAGAGGGTAGAGAAGAGTAGAGAGTAGAGGAGAGTAGAAGAGGGTAGAGGAGAGGAGGGTAGGAGGGTAGAGGAGAGTAGAGGAGGGTAGAGGAGGGGAGGGTAGGAGGGTAGAGGAGAGTAGAGGAGGGTAGGAGGGTAGAGGAGAGTAGAGGAGGGTAGGAGGGTAGAGGAGAGTAGAGTAGAAGAGGGTAGAGAAGAGTAGAGAGTAGAGGAGGGTAGAGGAGAGTAGAGGAGGGTAGAGGAGAGGAGGGTAGGAGGGTAGAAGGGAGTAGAGGAGGGTAGAGGAGAGTAGAGAGTATAGGAGGGTAGAGGAGAGTAGAGGAGGGTAGAGGAGAGGAGGGTAGGAGGGTAGAGGAGAGTAGAGGAGAGTAGAGGAGGGTAGGAGGGTAGAGGAGAGTAGATGAGAGTAGAGAGTAGAGGAGGGTAGAGGATAGTAGAGGAGGGTAGAGGACGAAAGAGGAGAGTAGGAGGGTAGAGGAGAGTAGAGGAGGGTCGGAGGGTAGAGGAGAGTAGAGGAGGGTCGGAGGGTAGAGGAGAGTAGAGAAGAGTAGAGGAGGGTCGGAGGGTAGAGGAGAGTAGAGGAGGGTAGAGGAGAGTAGAGAGTAGAGGAGGGTAGAGGAGAGAAGAGGAGGGTAGAGGAGAGGAGGGTAGGAGGGTAGAGGAGGGAAGAGGAAAGTAGAGGAGAGTAGAGGAGGGTAGAGGAGTATAGAGGAGGGTAGAGGAGAGTAGAGGAGAGTAGAGGAGGGTAGAGGAGAGTAGAGATTAGAGGAGGGTAGAGGAGGGTAGGAGGGTAGAGGAGGGTAGAGGACGAAGAGGAGAGTAGGAGGGTAGAGGAGGGTAGGAGGGTAGAGGAGGGTAGAGAAGAGTAGAGGAGGGTCGGAGGGTAGAGGAGAGTAGAGGAGGGTAGAGGAGAGTAGAGAGTAGAGGAGGGTAGAGGAGAGAAGAGGAGGGTAGAGGAGAGGAGGGTAGGAGGGTAGAGGAGGGAAGAGGAAAGTAGAGGAGAGTAGAGGAAGGTAGAGGAGTATAGAGGAGGGTAGAGGAGAGTAGAAGAGAGTAGAGGTGGGTAGAGGAGAGGAGGGTAGAAGGTAGAGGAGTGTACAGGAGGGTAGAGGAGAGGAGGGTAGGAGGGTAGAGGAGGGTAGAGGAGAGGAGAAGAAAGTGGAGAAGGGTAGAGGAGGGTAGGAGGGTAGAGGAGAGTAGAGAAGGGTAGGAGGATAGAGGATGGTAGAGGAAAGTAGAGGAGGGTAGAGTGTAGGGGAGTGTAGAAGAGAGTAGAGGAGGGGGTAGAGGAGAGTAGAGGAGGGTAGAAGGTAGAGGAGTGTACAGGAGGGTAGAGGAGAGGAGGGTAGGAGGGTAGAGGAGGGTAGAGGAGGATAGAAGGGTAAAGGAGGGTAGGAGGGTAGAGGAGAGTAGAGGCAAGTAGAGTAGAGGAGGGTAGAGGAGAGGAGAGAGTAGAGGAGAGTAGAGGAGAGTAGAGGAGGGTAGAGGAGAGGAGGGTAGAGGAGGGTAGGAGGGTAGAGGAGAGTAGAGGAGAGTAGAGTAGAGGAGGGTCGAGGAGAGTAGAGAGTAGAGGAGGGTAGAGGAGAGTGGAGGAGGGTAGAGGAGAGGAGGGTAGGAGGGTAGAGGAGAGTAGAGGAGGGTAGAGGAGAGGAGGGTAGGAGGGTAGAGGAGAGTAGAGGAGGGTAGGAGGATAGAGGAGGGTAGAGGAGAGTAGAGGTAGGGTAGAGGAGGGTAGAGGAGAGTAGAGGAGGGTAGGAGGGTAGAGGAGAGGAGAGTAGAGGAGGGTAGAGTGTAGAGGAGAGTAGGAGGGTAGAGGAGAGTAGAGGAGGGTAGAAGGTAGAGGAGTGTAGAGGAGAGTAGAGGAGGGTAGAAGGTAGAGGAGTGTACAGGAGGGTAGAGGAGGGTAGAGGAGGGTAGGAGAGTAGAGGAGAGTAGAGTAGAGAGTAGAGGAGGGTAGAGGAGAGTAGAGGAGAGTAGAGGAGAGGAGGGTAGAGGAGAGGAGGGAGGGAGGGTAGAGGAGAGTAGAGGAGAGTAGAGAGTAGAGGAGGGTAGAAGGTAGAGGAGTGTAGAGGAGAGTAGAGGGAGGGTATAGGAGAGTAGAGGAGGGTAGAGGAGAGTAGAGGAGGGTAGAAGGTAGATGAGTGTACAGGAGGGTAGAGGAGAGGAGGGTATAGGAGGGTAGAGGAGTGTAGAGGAGGGTAGGAGGGTAGAGGAGAGTAGAGGAGAGTAGAGTAGAAGAGGGTAGAGAAGAGTAGAGAGTAGAGGAGGGTAGAGGAGAGTAGAGGAGGGTAGAGGAGAGGAGGGTAGGAGGGTAGAGGAGAGTAGAGGAGGGTAGAGGAGAGTAGAGAGTAGAGGGTAGAAGGTAGAAGGTAGAGGAGAGTAGAGGAGGGTAGAGGAGTGTACAGGAGGGTAGAGGAGAGTAGAGGAGGGTAGGAGGGTAGGAGGGTAGAGGAGAGTAGAGGAGAGTAGAGGAGGTTAGAGAAGAGTAGAGAGTAGAGGAGGGTAGAGGAGAGTAGAGAAGGGTAGAGGAGAGGAGGGTAGGAGGGTAGAGAAGAGTAGAGGAGAGGCGGGTAGGAGGATAGAGGAGGGTAGAGGAGAGTAGAGGTAGGGTAGAGGAGAGTAGAGGAGGGTAGGAGGGTAGAGGAGAGGAGAGTGTAGAGGAGAGTAGAGGAGAGAGAGGAGGGTAGAAGGTAGAGGAGTGTAGAGGAGAGGAGGGTAGGAGGGTAGAGGAGAGTAGAGGAGAGTAGAGGAGGGTAGAGGAGGGTAGAGGAGAGTAGAGGAGGGTAGAGGAGAGTAGAGGAGTGTAGGAGGATAGAGGAGGGTAGGAGGGTAGAGGAGGGTAGAGGAGAGTAGAGGAGAGTAGAGGAGAGTAGAGGAGGGTAGAGGAGGGTTGAGGAGAGTAGAGGAGAGTAGGAGGATAGAGGAGGGTAGAGGAGAGTAGAGGAGAGTAGAGGAGAGTAGAGGAGGGTAGAGGAGAGTAGAGGAGGGTAGAGGAGAGTAGAGGAGAGTAGAGGAGGGTAGAGGAGAGTAGAGGAGGGTAGAGGAGAGTAGAGGAGAGTAGGAGGATAGAGGAGGGTAGAGGAGGGTAGAGGAGAGGAGGGTAGGAGGGTAGAGGAGAGTAGAGGAGGGTAGAGGAGAGGAGGGTAGAGGAGAGTAGAGGAGAGTAGGAGGATAGAGGAGGGTAGAGGAAGGTGAATCCTTTCAATGAACAGCACATACACCCGGGTAATCCCAAACAGAGAGCAGGCACATTAGTTGTGCAAAATGCACGTTTCCCAGTCAGGGTTTTGGAGGAAAACAATCTGCTTTCAACAGATCAAGTGCTCATCCTATGTCGATCCTATGAACAGCTTCCCTTGCTGGCTTGGTTTTTGCTCTGATGTAACAGCTTCTGACCCTCTCCTCGCCCCGAATCAGGGACCCTTTTCACACATCGACAACAGCCACCCTCGAAGCATCGTTACCCATCGCGCCACAAAAGCCGTGGCCCTTGCAGAGTAAGGGGAACAACTACTTCAAGGTCTCAGAACGAGTGACGTCACCGATTGAAACGCTATTTCACATCGGTTACCCTGACATGCACTGTCAACTGTGGGACCTTATATAGACAGGTGTATGAGCCAATCAATTGAATTTACCACAGGTGGACTCCAATCAAGTTGTAGAAACATCAAGGAAGATCGATGGAAAAGGATTCTGTTTTTTATTTTGTTATAAATGTGAGAAAAAAAAATGTAAATAACTGTGTTTCACTTTGTCATTCTGGGGTATTGTGATGTCATTCTGGGGTATTGCGATGTCATTCTGGGGTAATTACAATGTCATTCTGGGGTAATTGCGATGTCATTCTGGGGTAAGTGCGATGTCATTCTGGGGTAAGTGCGATGTCATTCTGGGGTAAGTGCGATGTCATTCTGGGGTAAGTGCGATGTCATTCTGGGGTAAGTGCGATGTCATTCTGGGGTAATTACGATGTCATTCTGGGGTAAGTGCGATGTCATTCTGGGGTAAGTGCGATGTCATTCTGGGGTATTGCGATGTCATTCTGGGGTAAGTGCGATGTCATTCTGGGGTAAGTGCGATGTCATTCTGGGGTAAGTGCGATGTCATTCTGGGGTAAGTGCGATGTCATTCTGGGGTAAGTGCGATGTCATTCTGGGGTAAGTGCGATGTCATTCTGGGGTAAGTGCGATGTCATTCTGGGGTAATTGCGATGTCATTCTGGGGTAATTGCGATGTCATTCTGGGGTATTGTGATGTCATTCTGGGGTATTGTGATGTCATTCTGGGGTATTGTGATGTCATTCTGGAGTAATTGTGATGTCATTCTGGGGTATTGTGATGTCATTCTGGAGTAATTGTGATGTCATTCTGGGGTATTGTGATGTCATTCTGGGGTATTGTGATGTCATTCTGGGGTATTGTGATGTCATTCTGGGGTATTGTGATGTCATTCTGGAGTAATTGTGATGTCATTCTGGGGTATTGTGATGTCATTCTGGGGTATTGTGATGTCATTCTGGGGTATAGTGTGTAGATTGATGAGGAATAAAAGTAATTTAATACACAGGGCTGTAACGTAACAAAATGAGGGAAAAGTCAAGGGGTCTGAAGACTTTCCAGAGGCCCTGAAACTGGACATGCATCTACAGTATAGATACAACACAACTGTTGTAATCATCATGTCAAATCAAGTCTGAAGACTTTCCAGAGGCCCTGAAACTGGACATGCATCTACAGTATAGATACAACACAACTGTTGTAATCATCATGTCAAATCAAGTCTGAAGACTTTCCAGAGGCCCTGAAACTGGACATGCATCTACAGTATAGATAAAACACAACTGTTGTAATCATCATGTCAAATCAATGGAAGATAAATATGCTACTTTATAAAATAATCAATGGCTGCTTTACATTATGCCAAACTACAGTATATTGGCAATTCAACGGTAACATAGTGATGCTGACATTCACAATTCTCACTTCAAAATATAAGTCATACTAAAAATGAATGATTACAAAGTTAAATAAACTATACAACTCTATGCACAGGGACAACTTTTAACACTGTCCACAAAAAGAAATAGAACCATAGAACAACTCAGACCAGAGGTCCATTAACAGAATGACGGCTGCACTGCAATCTTACACTTTAATTATCGCATCAAAAGTATTCCCGAATTAATATAAAAGTCCCACTTTTGGAGAAATAAAGCGCGGTAAAAAGTGAGAAGGCCAAAGTAATGCACTATATAGGGAACAGAGTGCTATTTGTAGTGTGCTTGTTACTTCCATTCAGGGGCCTGAGAGGCATGCTTGGACTTGCCCAAATTGTACAAACAAGGAAGAGCTTTCAGAGTGGTGGTGCAGTAATACATCCATACCGCCATCTAGTGACAATGGGGGAAACACTGGCTAATTACACAGGGATGAAGTCCCCTAATGAGTTACACCTGGTGACTATGGGGGGAAACACTGGCTAATTACACAGGGATGAAGTCCCCTAATGAGTTACACCTGGTGACTATGGGGGAAAACACTGGCTAATTACACAGGGATGAAGTCCCCTAATGAGTTACACCTGGTGACTATGGGGAAAACACTGGCTAATTACACAGGGATGAAGTTCCCTAATGAGTTACACCTGGTGACTATGGGGGAAAACACTGGCTAATTACACAGGGATGAAGTTCCCTAATGAGTTACACCTGGTGACTATGGGGGGAAACACTGGCTAATTACACAGGGATGAAGTTCCCTAATGAGTTACACCTGGTGACTATGGGGGAAAACACTGGCTAATTACACAGGGATGAAGTCCTCTAATGAGTTACACCTGGTGACTATGGGGGGAAACACTGGCTAATTACACAGGGATGAAGTCCTCTAATGAGTTTTGTGTTTTCAAAGAGGAACAATATACCGCTGTTTCTGTTGAATTTGTACCATCGCCCTGACTACTACAACTAACTATTACAACTAACTACTACAACTAACTATTACAACTATTACAACTAACTACTACAACTAACCACTACAACTATTACAACTAACTACTACAACTAACTAAGACGTGGGGGGGATTTGATCCATCGCCCTGACTACTACAACTAACTATTACAACTAACTACTACAACTAACCACTACAACTATTACAACTAACTACTACAACTAACCACTACAACTATTACAACTAACTACTACAACTAACTAAGACGTGGGGGGGATTTGATCCATCGCCCTGACTACTACAACTAACTATTACAACTAACTACTACAACTAACTAAGACGTGGGGGGGATTTGATCCATTGCCCTGACTATTACAACTAACTATTACAACTAACTAAGACGTGGGGGGGGGATTTGATCCATTGCCCTGACTATTACAACTAACTAAGACATGGGGGGGGGGGATTTGATCCATCGCCCTGACTATTACAACTAACTAAGACGTGGGGGGGGGGATTTGATCCATCGCCCTGACTATTACAACTAACTAAGACGTGGGGGGGGATTTGATCCATCGCCCTGACTATTACAACTAACTAAGACGTGGGGGGGGGATTTGATCCATCGCCCTGACTATTACAACTAACTAAGACGTGGGGGGGATTTGATCCATCGCCCTGACTATTACAACTAACTAAGACGTGGGGGAGGGATTTGATCCATCGCCCTGACTATTACAACTAACTAAGACGTGGGGGAGGGATTTGATCCATCGCCTGACTATTACAACTAACTAAGACGTGGGGGGGATTTGATCCATCGCCCTGACTATTACAACTAACTAAGACGTGGGGGGGAGGGATTTGATCCATCGCCCTGACTATTACAACTAACTAAGACATGGGGGGGGGGGGATTTGAATTTGATCCAACGCCCTGACTATTACAACTAACTAAGACGTCAAAAGACCCATCAATTAACGCTAATAGACTTACAGGTCATCCAATATTCATTGAGACATTAACAAGTCATACCATCTTAATGTAGGAAGGATTTACTTGAGAGAGAGAGAGAGCGAGAGAGAGCGAGAGAGAATTGGAAGTATATTTAACCAATCCAGGAGAAATGTTCATCTGACCTACATTCCAAAGCTTTGAACATAAAAAGAACCAATCAAATACTTCAGTTTTAGAACACACGCATTCTCTCTCTCTCTCTCTCTCTCTCCCTCTCTACAATCAATCACATACAGTGATGAGGGCTGGAGCTAAAAACACACAGTTTCCACAGTAAAGAGGAGAAACCAACAAAAGAAAGCTATAGGAGCTGTTGCTGTAGGTGATGTTTCTATAGGTGCTGTTACTGTAGGTGCTGTTGCTATAGGTGCTGTTGCTATAGGTGCTGTTGCTATAGGTGCTGTTGCTATAGGTGCTGTTGCTATAGGTGCTGTTGCTATAGGTGATGTTGCTATAGGTGTTGTTACTGTAGGTGCTGTTGTATAGGTGTAATTACTATAGGTGTTGTTACTGTAGGTACTGTTGTATAGGTGTAGTTGCTATAGGTGTTGTTACTGTAGTTGCTGTTGTATAGGTGATGTTGCTATAGGTGTTGTTGCTATAGGTGCTGTTGTATAGGTGTAATTACTATAGGTGTTGTTACTGTAGGTACTGTTGTATAGGTGTAGTTGCTATAGGTGTTGTTACTGTAGGTGTTGTTGCTACAGGTGTTGTTGCTACAGGTGTTGTTGCTACAGGTGTTGTTGCTGTAGGGAGGAGAGGAGGTTGTTACTGTAGGGAGTAGAGGAGAGGTGACGGGAGGAGAGGAGAGGAGGAGAAGGGAGAAGAGGAGAGGAGAAGGGAGAAGAGGTGACGGGAGGAGAGGAGAATGGAGAAGAGGAGAGGTGAGGAGAAGAGTGGAGAGGAGAGGTGACGGGAGGAGAGGAGATATGAAGGTAGGAGAGGAGAGGTGAGGAGAAGGGAGGAGAGATGGGAAAGAGGAGGAGAGAGGATAGAGGGATAGGAGGAGGAGAAGGAGAGAGCAGGAGAGAGAATATGAGGAGGAGGAGGAGAATGCAGGAGACCAGAGGAGGTGATGAGAGTAGGAGAGGAGAGCAGGGGAGGGGAGAGCAGGAGAGGAGAAGAGAGGAGAGAGCAGGAAATGAGAGGGCCATCCTACCCTTCCTCTCTCCCTCCATGTTCACCACTACTCCCAGTCTACCAGTCCATCTCTCCCAGGCTGCAGTGCCTCTGTCTGGGCTACATAACATGGTATTGAGCCCTACCCTGTGGAGCCTGTTGCCTGTGGTGCCTGCCCATTCCAGCTGAATGACAGCATGTGAAAGTTACAGTAGTAGAGAACATATCAACTCTATCACAAGACATTCTGTCTAGAATGACCTTCAGAAATACACCAAAATAGCTTTTTTTTTTTTTTTAAACATGGCTATCATTTTTGTTGTACATTTAAGCCCAACAATAGGTCTCACAGCCATGTTTTTCCTGGAATTCAACATGAACATGTCATAGTTCAGCAGAGGGAAGGGGAAATGATACAGAGCCCAAATGGAAGATGGAGAAGTGTAGGCTTCACAACACAGGCTTGGCGCTTATGAAAGCCAGCCAGCTGCAACATCTGTCGCCATGCAGGGGGCAGGGAGGCAGTCAGCAAGGCAGGCAGTAAGTAGGCAGGCAGGAAGAAAGCAGGGAGGCAGCAAGGCAGGCAGTAAGTAGGCAGGCAGGAAGAAAGCAGGGAGGCAGTCAGGGAGGCAGGCAGTAAGTAGGCAGGCAGGAAGAAAGCAGGGAGGCAGTCAGCAAGGCAGGCAGGAAGAAAACAGGGAGGCAGTCAGCAAGGCAGGCAGTAAGTAGGCAGGCAGGAAGAAAGCAGGGAGGCAGTAAGCAAGGCAGGCAGGAAGAAAGCAGGGAGGCAGTCAGCAAGGCAGGCAGGAAGAAAACAAGGAGGCAGTCAGCAAGGCAGGCCGGAGGAAAGCTGGGAGGCAGTCAGCAAGGCAGGCAGGAAGAAAGCAGGGAGGCAGTCAGCAAGGCAGGCAGGAAGAAAGCAGGGAGGCAGTCAGCAAGGCAGGCAGGAAGAAAGCAGGGAGGCAGTCAGCAAGGCAGGCAGGAAGAAAGCAGGGAGGCAGGCGGGGAATGGGTTATAAGCTGGCAGGCAGTAACCAGGCAGACAGGTAGGCAAGTCAGGAAAAAAAAGGGAGACAGGGCACGGACCAGGCAGTAAGCAATCAGGCAGAGCAGTAAGCTGGCAGGCAGCAGTAGGCAGCATCGTCAGTGTGCTGTCTGTCATCCGAGGGGAATACGCTGCTGAACATAATACCCTCCTAATGAGCAGCCTCATTCCTCTATCTAAACAATGTCCTGCTGATGGTGTGTGTGTGTGTGTGTGTGTGTGTGTGTATACATGTGCATCACTTGTCCCTCTCAGCCACAAATAGACCCCAGTATCTCCACTCTGCCTTGTAATTATACCCTGCCATGCATGTAAAGTGTGGCCCAGCGAGGCTGCTTGTTCTGTCTTCCTCCATGTGAACAGGCTCTGCAGTACAGACAGACAGACAGACTGACAGGGAGTGCAGTCCTCCATGTGAACAGCAGCTGATTCTACAGTACAGACAGACTGACAGGGAGTGCAGTCCTCCATGTGAACAGCAGCTGGTTCTACAGTACAGACAGACTGACAGGGAGTGCAGTCCTCCATGCTTGTGCTGCTACAACCAGGTATTAAAAGGAGCCCCACGCACACAGACACACACAGGCAGTGGAGCTCTGTGCGAGAATGTTAATGAATTCTTATTATTTTTTCTCCATTAAATGGCTGGATGGTGGGCTGGCTGGTCGGCTGGATGGAGGGCTGGATGGTGGGCTGGATGGATGGTGGGCTTGATGGATGGTGGGCTGGATGGATGGTGGGCTGGCTGGAGGGCTGGATGGATGGTGGGCTGGCTGGTGGGCTGGATGGTGGGCTGGATGGTGGGCTGGATGGTGGGCTGGATGGATGGTGGGCTGGATGGATGGTGGGCTGGATGGATGGTGGGCTGGATGGATGGTGGGCTGGATGGATGGTGGGCTGGCTGGAGGGCTGGATGGATGGTGGGCTGGCTGGTGGGCTGGATGGTGGGCTGGATGGATGGATGGATGGAGGGCTGGATGGTGGGCTGGATGGTGGGCTGGATGGTGGGCTGGATGGTGGGCTGGATGGTGGGCTGGCTGGCTGGATGGTGGGCTGGCTGGATGGATGGTGAGCTGGCTGGATGGATGGTGGGCTGGATGGCTGGTGGGCTGGCTGGCTGGATGGATGGTGGGCTGGCTGGATGGTGGGCTGGCTGGTGGGCTGGCTAGATGGATGGTGAGCTGGCTGGCTGGTGAGCTGGATGGTGGGCTGGCTGCCTGGATGGTGGGCTGGCTGGATGGATGGAGGGCTAGCTGGTGAGCTGGCTGTATGGTGGGCTGGATGGTGGGCTGGCTGGCGGGCTGGCTGGCTGGATGGTGGGCTGGCTGGATGGATGGATGGATGGAGGAATGGATGAGCTGGCTGGATGGTGGGCTGGCTGGTTGGCTGGATGGTGGGCTGGCTGGATGGATGGAGGGCTGGATGGTGGGCTGGATGACTGGCTGGCTGGATGGTGGGCTGGCTGGGTGGTGGGCTGGCTGGCTGGGTGGTGGGCTGGCTGGATGGTGGGCTGGATGGCTGGCGGGCTGGATGGTGGGCTTGCTTGCTGGCTGGCTGGTTGGATGGTGAGCTGGATGGTGGGCTGGCTGGATAGTGGGCTGGCTGGATAGTGGGCTGGATGGAGGGCTGGCTGGCTGGATGGTGGGCTGGCTGGGTGGATGGTGGGCTGGCTGGGTGGTGGGCTGGATGGCTAGCTGGCTGGATGGTGGGTTTGCTTGCTGGCTGGCTGGCTGGATGGTGAGCTGGATGGTGGGCTGGCTGGATGGTGGGCTGGCTGGATAGTGGGCTGGATGAATAGCCTATCACTGAATACCTTGGCACTCGCGATAGACGAATAGCCTATCACTGAATACCTTGGCACAAGTGATAGGCTATTCATCTATAACTTGTGCCAATGTATTCAGTGATAGGCTATTCATCTATCACTGAATACCTTGACATTAGTGATATATGAACAGCCTATCACTGAATACCTTGACATTAGTGATAGATGAATAGCCTATCACTGAATACCTTGACATTAGTGATAGATGAATAGCCTATCACTGAATACCTTGACATTAGTGATAGATGAATAGCCTATCACTGAATACCTTGACATTAGTGATAGATGAATAGCCTATCACTGAATACCTTGACATTAGTGATAGATGAATAGCCTATCACTGAATACCTTGACATTAGTGATAGATGAATAGCCTATCACTGAATACCTTGACATTAGTGATAGATGAATAGCCTATCACTGAATACCTTGACATTAGTGATAGATGAATAGCCTATCACTGAATACCTTGACATTAGTGATAGATGAATAGCCTATCACTGAATACCTTGACATTAGTGATAGATGAATAGCCTATCACTGAATACCTTGACATTAGTGATAGGCTGTTCATCTATCACTGAATACAATATGTTTGGAACGTCAAATTGCAATAAAATCACAGTATAGAATCACAATACATATCGTGTCGGCACCTTAGTATTGTGGTTAATATCGTATTGTGAGGTCTCTGGCAACTCCCAGCCCTAATTGACATGTGAAGTCAGGACGAGGACCAATGACTCAATTACTTCATAAAAACTTTCCCATTCGTATCAGTCAAATACAGGTTACCTGAAGCCACCCTGTTGCTATTGGAGTTGCAATAGCATTTTGAAGCAGCTTTCATACTGAGACGAGAATAAATGAATCAACATACAAGAACATCAGTCATGTGGAGGAAAAAAATATATAATCTCAGAGCACAAGACAGGAACTCAAAATTAATTTGTAATAACTGTTAATATGTTGTTATGAAACATACTGTTTTACACAAAGATCCATCTTGCACCATAGTGGGATAAATCACTAACTCATTACCTACAGGGTCGTTATCTATAAATCCCTGTAACTCATGACATACAGGGTCGTTATCTATAAATCCCTGTAACTCATGACATACAGGGTCAGCTACGTCGTCAAGTTAACTCATGACATACAGGGTCAGCTACGTCGTCAAGTTAACTCATGACATACAGGGTCAGCTACGTCGTCA
>NW_027008378.1:0-17500 GCF_036934945.1 Oncorhynchus masou masou | reverse complement strand
GTGTGTGTATGTGTGTGTGTGTTCCTGTGTCTGTCTGTCTGTCTGTCTGTCTGTCTGTCTGTCTGTCTGTCTGTCTGTGTGTGTGTGTGTGTGTCTGTCTGTGTGTGTCTATCTGTGTGTGTATGTGTGTGTGTGTTCCTGTGTCTGTCTGTCTGTCTGTCTGTCTGTCTGTCTGTGTGTGTGTGTGTGTGTCTGTCTGTGTGTGTCTATCTGTGTGTGTATGTGTGTGTGTGTGCCTGTGTCTGTCTGTGTGTGTTTGTAAGTGTGTCTGTGTGTGTGTGTGTATCTGTGTCAGTGTGTGTGTGTGTGTGTGTGTGTGTCTGTGTCTGTGTGTGTCTATCTGTGTGTGTATGTCAGTGTGTGTGTCAGTGTGTGTGTGTGTGTATGAGTGTGTCTGTGTCTTTCTGTGTGTGTGTCAGTGTGTGTGTGACGGACTCCATCTTAGCTGGAGGGGTGCTCTCATCTTATCTACCAACATAGACAGGGCTCTAACTCCTCTAGCTCCACAATGAAATAGGGTACAGGCCAGGCAGCAGGCTGTTAGCCAGCCTGCCAGCTTAGTGGAGTCTGTCACTAGCACAGTCAGTGTAATCAGCTCAGCTATCCCCATTGAGACCCGGTCTGTGCCTCGACCTGGGTTGGGCAAAACTAAACATGGCGGTGTTCGCCTTAGCAATCTCACTAGAATAAAGACCTCCTCCATTCCTGTCATTATTGAAAGAGATCATGATATCTCACATCTCAAAATAGGGCTACTTAATGTTAGATCCCTTACATCAAAGGCAGTTATAGTCAATTAACTAATCACTGATCATAATCTTGATGTGATTGGCTTGACTGAAACATTTAAAAAAAAAAAATAATTTAACCAGGCAAGTCAGTTAAGAACACATTCTTATTTTCAATGACGGCCTGGGAACAGTGGGTTAACTGCCTGTTCAGGGGCAGAACGACAGATTTGTACCTTGTCAGCTCAGGGGTTTTGAACTCGCAACCTTCCGGTTACTAGTCCAACGCTCTAACCACTAGGCTACCCTGCCGCCCCATGCCGCCCCAAACATGGCTTAAGCCTGATGAATTGACTGTGTTAAATGAGGCCTCACCTCCTGGCTACACTAGTGACCATATCCCCCGTGCATCCCGCAAAGGCTAACATTTGCGAACATTTGCTAACATTTACGATGGCAAATTTCAATTTACAAAAATAAAAATGACGTTTTCGTCTTTTGAGCTTCTAGTCATGAAATCTATGCAGCCTACTCAATCACTTTTTATAGCTACTGTTTACAGGCCTCCTGGGCCACATACAGCGTTCCTCAAAGGAGTTTCCTGAATTCCTATCGGACATTGTATTCTAGTCAGATAAAGCCACCAAAAATTTGAATATTAATATTCACATGGAAAAGTCCACAGACCCTCTCCAAAAGGCTTTCGGAGCCATCATCGACTCAGTGGGTTTTGTCCAACATGTCTCTGGACCTACTCACTGTCACAGTCAAACTCTGGACCTAGTTTTGTCCCATGGAATAAATGTTGTGGATCTTATTGTTTTTCCTCATAATCCTGGACTATGGGACCACCATTTCATTACATTTGCAACAAACAATCTGCTCAGACCCCAACCAAGGAGCATCAAACGTTGTGCTATAAATTCACAGACAAGACAAAGATTCCTTGATGTCTTTCCAGATTCCCTCTGTCTACCCAAGGACGTCAGAGGACAAAAATCAGTTAACCACCTAACTGAGGAACTAAATTTAACCTTGCACAATACCCTAGATGCAGTTGCACCCTTAAAAACTAAAAACATTTCTCATCAGAAACTAGCTCCCTGGTACACAGAAAATACCCGAGCTCTGAAGGAAGCTTCGAGAAAATTGGAACGGAAATGGCGCCACACCAAACTGGAAGTCTTCCGACCAGCTTGGAAAGACTGTACCGTGCAGTACCGAAGAGCCCTTACTGCAGCTCGATCATCCTATTTTTTCAACTTAATTGAGGAAAATAAGAACAATCCAAAATGTATTTTTGATACTGTCGCAAAGCTAACTAAAAAGCAGCATTCCCCAAGAGAGGATGGCTTTCACTTCAGCAGTGATAAATTCATGAACTTCTTTGAGGAAAAGATCATGATTATTAGAAAGCAAATTACAGACTCCTCTTCAAATCTGCGTATTCCTTCAAAGCTCAGTTGTCCTGAGTCTGCACAACTCTGCCAGGACCTAGGATCAAGAGAGACACTCAAGTGTTTTAGTACTATATATCTTGACACAATGATGAAAACAATCACGGCCTCTAAACCTTCGAGCTGCATACTGGACCCTATTCCAACTAAACTACTGAAAGAGCTGCTTCCTGTGCTTGGCCCTCCTATGTTGAACATAATAAGCGTCTCTCTATCCACCGGATGTGTACCAAACTCACCTCACCTATAGAGGTGAAGACTGGGGGAAGGGTGTAGAGGTGAAGACTGGGGGAAGGGTGTAGAGGTGAAGACTGGGGGAAGGGTGTAGAGGTGAAGACTGGGGGAAGGGCAGATGGGTGTAGAGGTGAAGACTGGGGGAAGGACAGATGGGTGTAGAGGTGAAGACTGGGGGAAGGGCAGATGGGTGTAGAGGTGAAGACTGGGGGAAGGACAGATGGGTGTAGAGGTGAAGACTGGGGGAAGGACAGATGGGTGTAGAGGTGAAGACTGGGGGAAGGGCAGATGGTGTAGAGGTAAAGACTGGGAGAAGGGCAGATGGGTGTAGAGGTGAATTTAACATTCAGTAGTAACGAGTCCTTCATTCATATTCATGTTTTTATAATGAATTCAAGCAAAAGAGGTTTCAATTGCTGTGTTGGCACTTTGTGACAAGCGGAACCTTAATAACCTTGGGGCGGCAGGGTAGCCTAGTGGTTAGAGCGTTGGACTAGGAACCGAAAGGTTGCAAGTTCAGATCCCTGAGCTGACAAGGTACAAATCTGTCATTCTCTGGACAGGCAGGAGACCCACTCCGGCAGCTCTGGACAGGCAGGAGCACCTGCAGACACAAGACAGAGAGACAGCCAGGTGCAGGGGGCTGCCACCGGAGGGCTGGAGCGTGGAGGTGGCACTGGATGGACCGGACCGTGCAGCCGCACTGGAGCTCCTGAGCACCGAGCCTGCCCAACCTTACCTGGCTGAATGCTCCCAGTAGCCCAGCCAGTGAGGCGAGGTGGAATAACCCGCACTGGGCTATGCAGGCGAACCAGGGACACCATGCGCAAGGCTGGTGCCATGTAGACCAGCCCGAGGAGACGCCCTGGAGACCAGATGCATAAAGCCGGCTTCAAGGCACTTGGCTCGATCCCCACTCTAGCCCGGCCGAAACAGGGAGCTAGGTCTCCTACCTGGCTTAGCCACACTCCCTGTGTGCCTCCACCCAAGAAATTTTTGGGGCTGTCTCTCGGGCTTCCAGCTGCACTGCCGTGCTAGCTCCTCATAATGCCGCCTCTCTGCTTTCGCTGCCTCCAGCTCCGCTTTGGGGCGGCAATATTCCTGGCTCTGCCCAGGGTCCTTTGCCGTCCAGAATCTCAAGTCCATTTCTCTAAATATTGCTGCCTCTCCTGCTGCTGTTGCTGCTGCCTGTTACCACGCCGCTTGGTCCTCTGTTGGTGGGTGTTTCTGTCACGGCTGTCTTCCGTTGAAGGAGAGGAGGACCAAAGTGCAGCTTGGTAAGTGTTCATGATGTTTATTTAAAAGACATAAACTGAACACTAATGATATACATAAACAATAAACGAATACCGTGAATAACAAAACCAAAACAGTACTGTGTGGCGACAAACACAGACACGGAAACAAACACCCACAAACCAACAGTGAAACCCAGGCTACCTAAGTATGATTCTCAATCAGAGACAACTAATGACACCTGCCTCTGATTGAGAACCATACCAGGCCGAACACAGAAACAGAAAAAACATAGAAACACAAAACATAGATTGCCCACCCAACTCACGTCCTGACCAACTAAAACCAAGAAATAACACAAGAACTAGGGTCAGAACGTGAAACTGTAGATGTATAATATCTATATCAGTCATAATTTTAAGTAAATCTGTTGAGCATCAAGATCACCACTATGCTGGAGTTACTTTTACATTTTCACACAAAACATAAATCAGTCATTTTCAGAGGGACATGCATTTAACACGCTGATTAAAAGCTGGTGATGAGTCACAGGGTGGGTGGAGGGAGGAGAGGAAAGAAGAGACGGAGAGAGAGCGAGAGAGTGAGAGAGACAAAGAGAGAGAGAAAGAAAGAGAGAGTGAGAGAGAGTGAGAGAGAGAGAGAAAGAAAGAGAGAGTGAGAGTGAGAAAGAAAGAGTGAGAGTGAGAGAGAGAGACCGAAAGAGAGAGTGAGAGTGAGAGTGAGAAAGAAAGAGTGAGAGTGAGAGAAAGAGACCGAAAGAGAGAAAGAAAGAGAGAGAGAGAGCGAGAGAGAGAGTGTGTGATTAATTATTTGACTCTTAACAAGCCCCTTACAATGACTGGATTTGTACCAGTGCAGCTCAAAATGAGAAGAAGCAATTAGCGGGGACGTTGTTATGACATGGAACCGTCCATAAATGAGAGTGATGACCTTTTTCATACCCATATGCTTTTTATGACTAAGTGTGCATCCCAAATGGCACCCTATTCTTTATATAGTGCACTACTGTTAACCAGGGCCCATAGGGCACTACTAATTTTGGGACGCAGCCAAAACTATAGCCCTCCATCAACATAATTAACATCCTATCAGTCAGGAAGAGAAGGGAGAAGACATAAATAATGTGCATGCAGACTGACATTCAGGCATTTAGTAGCACAACGGAATAGGCAACACATGATCAAACACTGAAGCTTTATAGACTTCTCATGTGATCACTAGGGACACACTGGTCTCTCCATACCAAGCAAGCCACCAAGTTACAAAACCATAAGTAACTAGTGATGGGGGTGAGGGGGGTCGATAATTACATATCAGAATATAATTTCTGACGATATACCTTGTCGTATTGTTTTGACAATATCACAATATAATTTGTTTGCGCTAATTGGCGGTACTTGCACGAAAACTCAAAACAGTATTTTATTACGTCATAGCGTTCTCCATCTTCTTCTTAAATAGGGAGCCAGCTTGTTTTCAGCACTTTTATTTCCATGATCAAAATTCGTGTTCTCCTGGCTCTCACTCGTCCCTCTGCAGCAAGACATATGGTGAGCAAAAATACGTTTAGAACATCGAATCGCAATAAAATCACAGTATCGAATCATAACACATGTAAAATCGTGAGAAACCCAATACATACTGTATCGTATCGGTACCTAAGTATTGTGATATCGTATCGTGAGGACAAGGGTATTCCCCAGTTGGAAATGTTTCCACGCTATAGAATCACTACCCATGACATAGCTGTGTGTGATGAGACATTTTATGCCACACAGAGATCCATCCAGACTATATTGCTGGGTTAAAACAACCCAGTGTCTTTGGTTGTGATTAAAACCTTGCCCATTGGGTTGGGGGGGATTGACCCAGCACTAATTTATGTAATCTTATGGTACATTTTCAATATCATCGTGATTTCAATTTTGCTTGCATATGTGTCTCTCTACCATCCCACCCCCTCGCTTCCTACACACACAATTAAGATACAAAACTTGAGACATCTGTGGCGTTATCGTGTGACAAAACATTTTAGAGAGGCCTTTTATTGCCCCCAGCACGAGGTGCACCTGTGTAATAATCATGCTGTTTAATCAGCTTCTTGATATGCCACACCTGTCAGGTGGATGGATTATCTTGGTAAAGGAGAAATGATCACTAACTGGGTGGGAAACACATTTGTTCACAACATTTGAGAGAACTAATATGTTTGTGCGTCTGGAACATTTCTGGGATCTTCTATTTCAACTCATGAAACATGGGACCAACTCTTTACATGTTGTGTTTATATTTTAGTTCAGTGTCGTTGGATCATTAGTATTCACTGTCGGTGAAGCAACAGCTATACTCTTTCTGGGGTCCACACACACAATACAAACACAATACAAAACACAAAACAAAACACATTACAAACACAACCTCCAGTATTTATGCTGCAGTAGTTTGTGTGTCGGGGGGCTAGGGTCAGTCTGTTATATCTGGAGTATTTCTCCTGTCTTATCCGGGGTCCTGTGTAAATTTAACTTTGCTCTCTCTTTCTCTCTTCCTCTCTTCTCTCGGAGGACCTGAGCCCTAGGACCATGCCTCAGGACTACTTGGCCTAATGACTCCTTGCAATACAAACAATCCAGTCCACCTGCTGTCCCCAGTCCACCTGCTGTCCCCAGTCCACCTGCTGTCCCCAGTCCACCTGCTGCTGCACCAGTTTCAACTGTTCTGCCTGGGGCTACGGAACCCTGACCTGTTCACCGGACATGCTACCTGTCCCAAACCTGCTGTTTTCAACTCTCTCTCTACCGCACTTGCTGTCTCTAACTCTGAATGATCGGCTATGAAAAGCCAACTGACATTTACTCCGGAGGTGCTGATCTGTTGCACCCTCTACAACCACTGTGATTGTTATTATTTGACCATGCTGGTAATTTATGAACGTTTGAATATCTTGGCCATGTTCTGTTATAATCTCCACCCGGCACAGCCAGAAGAGGACTGGCCACCCCTCAGAGCCTGGTTCCTCTAGGTTTCTAATCTCCACCCGGCACAGCCAGAAGAGGACTGGCCACCCCTCAGGAAGAAACCTAGAGAGGAACCAGGCTCTAAGTTCCTGTCTTTCTAGGGAGTTTTTCCTAGCCACTGTGCTTCTACATCTGCATTGCTTGCTGTTTGGGGTTTTAAACTGGGTTTCTGTACAGCACTTTGTGACAACGGATGATTTAAAAAGGGCTTTATAAATACATTTGATTGAATACAAAACAAACAATACAAAACACTATACAAAACACTATACTATACAAAACACTATACAAAACACTATACTATACAAAACACTATACAAAACACTATACTATACAAAACACTATACAATACTATACAAAACACTATACAATACTATACAAAACACTATACTATACAAAACACTATACAATACTATACAAAACACTATACTATACTATACAAAACACTATACTATACTATACAAAACACTATACTATACTATACAAAACACTATACTATACTATACAAAACACTATACTATACTATACAAAACACTATACTATACTATACAAAACACTATACTGTACTATACAAAACACTATACTATACACTATACTATACACTATACTATACTATACACTATACTATACTATACACTATACTATACACTATACTATACTATACACTATACTATACACTATACTATACACTATACACTATACTATACACTATACTATACACTATACTATACACTATACTATACACTATACTATACACTATACTATATACTATACACTATACTATATACTATACACTATACTATACACTATACTATACACTATACACTATACTATACACTATACACTATACTATACACTATACTATACACTATACTATACACTATACTATACACTATACTATACACTATACTATACACTATACTATACACAATACAGTCAATACACAAAACAAACACAAAACATAACACAAAACATAACACAAAACATAACACAATACATAACACAATACATAACACAATACATAACACAATACATAACACAATACATAACACAATACATAACACAATACATAACACAATACATAACACGATACATAACACGATACATAACACGATACATAACACGATACATAACACGATACATAACACGATACATAACACGATACATAACACGATACATAACACGATACAAACACGATACAAACACGATACAAACACGATACAAACACGATACAAACACGATACAAACAATACATTACAAAACAAACACAATAAAAGTGAATTCCGATAGAAATTTTAAAAAGTAATATCTGGTAATATGGGATTATTTTTTTTTTATTATTGTACAATTTTGGCTACAAACAAGCTGTTTTCTTTGCTGTAAAGCTGAAAGCGGTGCTCCGTTTTCCCTCTCTGACACTCAGAGGCTGCATGACAGTGAACTTATGAAGTCTACTCTGACTGGTCAGTGTTCTTCCTTATAACAGGAGATGATATGATACAATGTATCAACATGGCTGATAGGGGATGCTGAGAGAAGCAGGTGAGTGAGGGCTGATAGGGGATGCTGAGAGAAGCAGGTGAGTGAGGGCTGATAGGGGATGCTGAGAGAAGCAGGTGAGTGAGGGCTGATAGGGGATGCTGAGAGAAGCAGGTGAGTGAGGGCTGATAGCGGATGCTGAGAGAAGCAGGTGAGTGAGGGCTGATAGGGGATGCTGAGAGAAGCAGGTGAGTGAGGGCTGATAGGGGATGCTGAGAGAAGCAGGTGAGTGAGGACTGATAGGGATGCTGAGAGAAGCAGGTGAGTGAGGGCTGATAGGGGATGCTGAGAGAAGCAGGTGAGTGAGGGCTGATAGGGGATGCTGAGAGAAGCAGGTGAGTGAGGGCTGATAGGGGATGCTGAGAGAAGCAGGTGAGTGAGGACTGATAGGGGATGCTGAGAGAAGCAGGTGAGTGAGGGCTGATAGGGGATGCTGAGAGAAGCAGGTGAGTGAGGGCTGATAGGGGATGCTGAGAGAAGCAGGTGAGTGAGGGCTGATAGGGGATGCTGAGAGAAGCAGGTGAGTGAGGGCTGATAGGGGATGCTGAGAGAAGCAGGTGAGTGAGGGCTGATAGGGGATGCTGAGAGAAGCAGGTGAGTGAGGGCTGATAGGGGATGCTGAGAGAAGCAGGTGAGTGAGGGCTGATAGGGGATGCTGAGAGAAGCAGGTGAGTGAGGGCTGATAGGGGATGCTGAGAGAAGCAGGTGAGTGAGGGCTGATAGGGGATGCTCCTGGCTGATTACAGCTACAACATGTAATATGCACATGAAAGTGAACTGGATATTATTGAACACGGGTAGACAAGACACCGGGGGCTGTTGCTTAAATTCAACTGAATTTTGAAACCAAGCTGACTTAATCAACATTTTATAACAGGCTCTTTTGATCGGTAGGTCTGAAAAAAAAAATATTATCATATGAAACGGTACCACGGTAATCAAAAAAAGTTGATTTTGGAACTGTGATATTTTGACACCATGATATTACCAAAAGTATGTGGACACATGTTCGTTGAACATCTCATTCCAAAATAATGGTCATTAATATGGAGTTGGTCCCCCCTTTGCTGCGATAACAGACTCCACTCTTCTGGGAAGGCTTTTCACGAGATGTTGGAACATTGCTGCTGGGGGACTTGCTTCCATTCAGCCACAAGAGCATTAGCGAGGTCGGGCACTGATGTTGGGCAATTTGGCCTGGCTCGCAGTCGGCGTTCCAATTCATCCCAAAGGTGTTCAATGGGGTTGAGCTCAGGGCACTGTGCAGGCTCAGTTCTTCCGCACCAATCTCAACAAACCCTATTTGTATGGACCTCACTTTGTTATGCTGAAACAGGAAAGGGTCTTCCGCAAACTGTTGCCACAAATTTGGAAGCACAGAATCGTGATTCCTCCTCCACCAAACTTCACAGTTGGCACTTTGCATTCGGCAGGTAGCGTTCTCCTGGCAAACCCAGATTCGTCTGTCGGACTGCCAGATGGTGAAGCGTGATGTATCACTCCAGAGAACGCGCTTCCACTGCTCCAGAGTCCAATGGCGGCGAGGTTTACACCTCTCCAGCCAATGCTTGGCATTGCGCATGGTGATCTTAGGCTTGTGTGCAACTGCTCGGCCATGGAAACTAATTTCATGAAGCTCCCAACTAACAGTTCTTCTGCTGACATTGCTTCCAGAGACAGTTTGAAACTCTGTAGTAAGTGTTGCAACTGAGACAGATGATTTTTACACTATGCACTTCAGCCCTCGGCGGTCCCGTTCTGTGAGCTTGCTTGGCGTCTGAGCCGATGCTGCTCCTAGATGTTTCCATTTCAATAACAGCACTTACAGATGACCAAGGTAGCACTAGTAGTGCATACATTTGATGAACTGACTTCCTTGTAAGGTGGCATCCTATGACGATGCCACGTTGAAAGTCCAGGCTATTCTTCTGCCAATGTTTGTCTGTGGAGATTGCATGGCTGTGTTTGGTTATATACACCTGAAATAGCCAAATACACTCATTTGAAGGGGTGTCCACATACACTATATATACAAAAGTATGTCAGTTAATGTCAGATATAATATACAGTAGGGTAAAAAAGTATTTAGTCAGCCACCAATTGTGCAAGTTCTCCCACTTAAAAGATGAGAGGCCTGTAATTTCAATCATAGGTACACTTCAACTATGACAGACAAAATGAGAAAAAAAAAATCCAGAAAGTCACATTGTAGGATTTTTAATGAATTTATTTGCAAATTATGGTGGAAAATAAGTATTTGGTCACCTACAAACAAGCAAGATTTCTGGCCCTCACAGACCTGTAACTTCTTCTTTAAGAGGCTCCTCTGTCCTCCACTCGTTACCTGTATTAATTGCACCTGTTTGAACTTGTTATCCGTATAAAAGACACCTGTCCACAACCTCAAACAGTCACACTCCAAACTCCACTATGGCCAAGACTTAAGAGCTGTCAAAGGACACTAGAAACAAAATTGTAGATCTGCACCAGGCTGGGAAGACTGAATCTGCAATAGGTAAGCATCTTGGTTTGAAGAAATCAACCGTGGGAGCAATTCTTAGTAAATGGAAGACATACAAGACCACTGATAATCTCCCTCGATCTGGGGCTCCACACAAGATCTCAGCCCGTGGGGTCAAAATGATCACAAGAACGGTGAGCAAAAATCCCAGAACCACACAGGGGGACCTAGTGAATGACCTGGAGAGAGCTGGGACCAAAGTAACAAAGCCTACCATCAGTAACACACTATGCCGCCAGGGACTCAAATCGTGCAGTGCCAGACATGTCCCCCTGCTTAAGCCAGTACATGTCCAGGCCCGTCTGAAGTTTGCAAGAGAGCATTTGGATGATCCAGAAGAAGATTGGGAGAATGTCATACGGTCAGATGAAACCAAAATATAATTATTGGTAAAAACTCAACTCGTCGTGTTTGGAGGACAAAGAATGCTGAGTTGCATCCAAAGAACACCATAACCTACTGTGAAGCATGGGGGTGGAATCATCATGCTTTGGGGCTGTTTTTCTGCAAAGGGACCAAGACGACTGATCTGTGTAAGTGAAATTATGAATGGGGCCATGTATCGTGAGAGTTTGAGTGAAAACCTCTTTCCATCAGCAAGGGCATTGAAGATGAAACGTGGCTGGGTCTTTCAGCATGACAATGATCCCAAACACCACCCGGGCAGCGAAGGAGTGGCTTCGTAAGAAGCATTTCAAGGTCCTGGAGTGGCCTTGCCAGTCTCCAGATCTCAACCCCATAGAAAATCTTTGGAGGGAGTTGAAAGTACGTGTTGCCCAGCAACAGCCCCAAAACATCACTGCTCTAGAGGAGATCTGCATGGAGGAATGGGCCAAAATACCAGCAACAGTGTGTGAAAACCTTGAAGACTTACAGAAAATGTTTGACCTCTGTCATTGCCAACAAAGGGTATATAACAAAGTTTTGAGATAAACTTTTGTTATTGACTTAGTTTCCACCATAATTTGCAAATTAATTCATTAAGAATCCTACAATGTGATTTTCTGATTGCTTTTCTCATTCTGTCTGTCATAGTTGAAGTGTACCTATGATGAAAATGACAGGCCTCTGTCATCTTTTCAAGTGGGAGAACTTGCACAATTGGTGGATGACTAAATACGTTTTTGCCCCACTGTAACATACAATGTCAGATATAAACTGTAGCGAGATAGAGATTTGACACACAACATTCAGAATGATGATGATCACACACTGTGATCTCACAGTGCCAATATATTGTAATATCAGACTAATGAAACAGATATGTTTCCTGACATGGTGGGAATACAGGGACAGATCAATGGTAATCCCCTGGAACGAGTCAATCTCATCTCCCTGGTAAATCCCTCTCTCTGTTGGTGGTCTGTCAATATGGCTGGGAACAGTCCTTGTCATTTGTCTTTACATCAATCAACACACACACAAACCCTGTTTGATCCCTACATCTACCATTCATTTGGACCTGGGACTCTGTTAGTGTCGTTAAAATTAATTATGCGAGAAATGGCGGTGGAAACTCATTTGTGCACAAATATTGATATAAAAACCATCATATCGACGTAAACTTGGAGCCACGCGATGATCTGTTGTGTGGTCCTCCGTTACGACTGGGAAATCATGCAGTTTACTAGGCTGCATATTAAATAAATGATGATGAACTTCACAGGGTGGTGAAAGTGCACGGTGAGCTTGACGCTCCTTTCCAATAAATATCCAGGGTCTTATTCTGGTGACATGATGATCATTGCTTGGCTGCAGTTTGAGAAATATAAAAAAATATCACTCTTATCCATAATAATCTCATAATGTAGATAGCCTATTGTATGTGCTGTTGGCTAGAGCACATTTACCAAAGAACCATCAGTAGAGTTGAAAATGCGCTGGAAACCCATTTAACTTGTATGTTTTCATTCAATACATGGGAATTTTGTCAGGATTTGGCCAGGGTTGTTCCGGGTTTTTGTCAGTAGATGTCCCCATTGTGCTTTTTGTCCCTGTGTTTTTCCCTTGATCCCCATTATTGTTTGCACCTGTGTCTCGTTTCCCCTGATTGTATTTAAACCCTTTGTTTCCCTCAGTTCTGTGCTCTGTGTTTGTATGTTAGCACCCTGCCCTAGTGTTCTGTGTGCTCTTGTCGATTCCGGGTGAAGTTCTTGTGGTATTCAGAATACCACAAGAACTTCACCCGGAATCGACAAGAGCACACAGAACACTAGGGCAGGGTGCTAACATACAAACACAGAGCACAGAACTGGGGGAAACAAAGGGTTTAAATACAATCAGGGGAAACGAGACACAGGTGCAAACAATAATGGGTATCAAGGGAAAAACACAGGGACAAAAAGCACAATGGGGACATCTACTGACAAAAACCCGGAACAACCCTGGCCAAATCCTGACAAATTTAACATCAAATGTATTTTTTTATGTGCACTAAGTCATCACGCACAGCTTTTTAACCGCAAAAAATGTATGTTTGCTGGAAACATTTACGGTGGGAAAATTAGTATTTTTTTATTCACGTGAAAATCTGTCGCAAATTGGATGGAAACCTTCCTAATGTCTTGGGAGTATATTTTGGAATGCTGTTGCTTTCATTCAAGGTTTTTCAAAATGCCACCATCTAATTTACCGTCAATCTCGTTATGCCTACCCACAGCCTACAAGTCAATGTCGCTGGTGTGTCGCTTGGTGAGTCCACAGTCCTCTGTTATAGTTGAAGTGGACCTATGATGAAAATTACAGGCCTCTCATCTTTTTAAGCGGGAGAACTTGCACAATTGGTGGCTGACTAAATACTTTTTTTGCACCACTGTATGTATTCATGTGGACCTCCACTCGTGTATAAAAAAAGGTGACGTTAACAGAACAAGGCTTTTTGTTCTCCTTTAACTTCCTTTAACTTCAGTCTGTAGTGGAGTAAAAGAGGGTAAAAGAGAAAGCGGCTACCTGATCAACTGAATATCTTCTGCATTTAACCTCTTGAAACTCCCCATCCCGGATCCGGGATTGTGACTAAGCCTCAGGCTCATTAGCATAACGCAACGTTAACGATTTCTGAAAATCGCAAATAAAATTAAAATAAATGCGTTTGCTCTCAAGCTTAGCCTTTTCTTAACAACACTGTCATCTCAGATTTTCAAAATATGCTTTTGAACCATAGAAATTGACTAATTTGTGTAAGAGTATGCAAAGCTAGCATAGCATTTTGTGTAGCATGTAGCACGCAACATTTTCACAAAAGCCAGATAACCAAATAAATAAAATCATTTACCTTTGAAGAGCTTCTGATGTTATCAATGAGGAGACTCCCAGCCACATACCAAATGCGCAGTGTTTCCTGAAAGCGTCTGTGTGTAGGAGAAATCGTTCCGTTTTCTACATTGCGCCTGGCTACCGAAACGAACCGAAATGCAGTCACCTACAACGTGAAACTTTTTCCGGATTAACTACATAATATCGACCGAAACATGGCAAACGTTGTTTGGAATCAATCCTCAAGGTGTTTTTTCACATATCTCTTCATTGACATGCAGTTCGTGGAAGCTTGCTTCTCTCTCTGTGCCCCATGGAAAAATACTGGCAGGTGACTTTTGCGCACCAATTTCGGCGCAGGACACCGGGCGGACACGTGGTAAATGTGGTCTCTTATGGTCAATCTTCCAACGATCTGCCTACAAATACGTCACAATGCTGCAGACACCTTGGGGAAACGACAGAAAGGGCAGACTCATTCCTCTTGCGTTCACAGCCATATAAGGAGATCATGAAAGACAGAGCCTCAAAAATCCTTGTCATTTCCTGGATGCCAAGTCATCTTGGTTTTGCCTGAAGCTCACGTTAAAGGGCACGCACAGAGAAGATATTTGTATTTCTGGACACGTCAGAGTGTTTTCTTTCGAACAGTAGCAATTATATGCATAGTCGAGCATCTTTTTGTGACAAAATATCTTGTTTAAAACGGGAACGTTTTTCTTCCAAAAATGAAATAGCGCCACCATAAGTGTAAGAGGTTAACCCAACCACTCTGAATCAGAGAGATGAGGGGTGGCTGACTTAATCGACATACAAGTCTTTAGTGCCCAGAGAGCAGTTGTTGGGGGATAACTGGCTTTGCTCAAGCTATTTACAACCTATTTAACCTGAATGAATCAAATCAAATTCATACTTTGTAACATTTGTTACGTACCGGGTTTTCAGTCAGCAGAAACGCCCTCAGTCTGTCCAAATAGCGGTAGCAGTTTTCCACTCGTCAGTCACTCAGTCGCACTTGAACTAGAATACTTGCAAGTGAGCATACACTTCAAAAACTTGTGTGAGTATACATTTTTGAGAGTATTCAAATTGTAACACTGAAAATACTTTTTCTACATTAAAATTTCCATGTGATATTGTTACATACAAGGATATACCATGACATTTCAAATGATCAAATTATTCATTTATTTATACTTTTCATGATGTCCACATGCGCCCCATGGGGTTGGGGGAAAAAAGCACAGCATGTAGCCTCAAATAGTCTAGTTAGCTATAGCCGGCGAGCTTAACCAGCAAACTAACTAGCCACTTGAGGCTACGCCAGGCCAGATGGGCATTGTTAACGTTATATGGGATGAGAAATAACATTGTGGCTGCTACAAGTTAGCTAGTCTTGGCTGTATTCGAGTTGCCTTTGCGTCTCTCTCGCTCCCTCCCTCCCTCTTTTCGCCACACTGCCCCATAGAACCTCCACATCTGTAGCAATAGAGCGGTAGCAGCAATGCTTAGGTTAAAAACACACGTAAAAAAAACAACAAACATGTATCTAGAATAAGATCCTATTACAATAGTGAAAGTATTTTAACCCCCCCCCCATCCCTAGTCTGGAAGGGAGCTAGGCCCCCATCCCTAGTCTGGAAGGGAGCTGGCCCCCCCCCCCCATCCCTAGTCTGGAAGGGAGCTAGCCCCCCCCATCCCTAGTCTGGAAGGGAGCTAGCCCCCCCCCCCCCTGGAAGTGGGAGCCCCCCCATCCCTAGTCTGGAAGGGAGCTAGCCCCCCCATCCCTAGTCTGGAAGGGAGCTAGCCCGCCCCCATCCCTAGTCTGGAAGGGAGCTAGGCCCCCATCCCTAGTCTGGAAGGGAGCTAGGCCCCCATCCCTAGTCTGGAAGGGAGCTAGCCCCCCCCCCATCCCTAGTCTGGAAGGGAGCTAGGCCCCCCCCCATCCCTAGTCTGGAAGGGAGCTAGCCCGCCCCCCCCCCCATCCCTAGTCTGGAAGGGAGCTAGGCCCCCATCCCTAGTCTGGAAGGGAGCTAGGCCCCCCATCCCTAGTCTGGAAGGGAGCTAGCCCCCCCCCCCCCCCCATCCCTAGTCTGGAAGGGAGCTAGCCCGCCCCCCCATCCCTAGTCTGGAAGGGAGCTAGCCCCCCCCCATCCCTAGTCTGGAAGGGAGCTAGGCCCCCCCATCCCTAGTCTGGAAGGGAGCTGGGCCCCCCATCCCTAGTCTGGAAGGGAGCTAGGCCCCCCCATCCCTAGTCTGGAAGGGAGCTAGCCCCCCCCCATCCCTAGTCTGGAAGGGGGCTAGACCCCCCCCATCCCTAGTCTGGAAGGGAGCTAGGCCCCCCCCATCCCTAGTCTGGAAGGGAGCTAGGCCCCCCCCCATCCCTAGTCTGGAAGGGAGCTAGCCCCCCCCCATCCCTAGTCTGGAAGGGAGCTAGGCCCCCCCATCCCTAGTCTGGAAGGGAGCTAGGCCCCCCCATCCCTAGTCTGGAAGGGAGCTAGGCCCCCCATCCCTAGTCTGAAGGGAGCTAGCCCGCCCCCCATCCCTAGTCTGGAAGGGAGCTAGGCCCCCCCCATCCCTAGTCTGAAGGGAGCTAGGCCCCCCCCCCATCCCTAGTCTGAAGGGAGCTAGGCCCCCCCCATCCCTAGTCTGGAAGGGAGCTAGGCCCCCCCCCCATCCCTAGTCTGGAAGGGAGCTAGGCCCCCCCATCCCTAGTCTGGAAGGGAGCTAGGCCCCCCCCCCATCCCTAGTCTGGAAGGGAGCTAGGCCCCCCCCCATCCCTAGTCTGGAAGGAGCTAGCCCCCCATCCCTAGTCTGGAAGGGAGCTAGGCCCCCCCCCATCCGTAGTCTGGAAGGGAGCTAGCCCGCCCCCATCCCTAGTCTGGAAGGGAGCTAGCCCGCCCCCCCCCCATCCCTAGTCTGGAAGGGAGCTAGGCCCCCCATCCCTAGTCTGGAAGGGAGCTAGGCCCCCATCCCTAGTCTGGAAGGGAGCTAGCCCGCCCCCCATCCCTAGTCTGGAAGGGAGCTAGCCCCCCCCCCATCCCTAGTCTGGAAGGGAGCTAGCCCCCCCTCCCATCCCTAGTCTGGAAGGGAGCTAGGCCCCCCCCCCCCCCATCCCTAGTCTGGAAGGGAGCTAGGCCCCCCCATCCGTAGTCTGGAAGGGAGCTAGGCCCCCCCCATCCCTAGTCTGGAAGGGAGCTAGGCCCCCCCATCCGTAGTCTGGAAGGGAGCTAGGCCCCCCATCCCTAGTCTGGAAGGGAGCTAGCCCCCCCCCCATCCCTAGTCTGGAAGGGAGCTAGGCCCCCCATCCCTAGTCTGGAAGGGAGCTAGCCCCCCCATCCCTAGTCTGGAAGGGGGAGCTAGGCCCCCCATCCCTAGTCTGGAAGGGAGCTAGGCCCCCCCATCCCTAGTCTGGAAGGGAGCTAGGCCCCCCATCCCTAGTCTGGAAGGGGGCTAGACCCCCCATCCCTAGTCTGGAAGGGAGCCCCCCCCATC
>NW_027008377.1:75000-104534 GCF_036934945.1 Oncorhynchus masou masou | reverse complement strand
TGTGTTCGAGTATCAGTGTAAGTATGTGTGAGTGTGTGGGTAGAGTCCAGTGTGTGTGTTGGAGTATCAGTGTAAGTATGTGTGAGTGTGTGGGTAGAGTCCAGTGTGTGTGTTGGAGTATCAGTGTAAGTATGTGTGAGTGTGTGGGTAGAGTCCAGTGTGTGTGTGTGGGTAGAGTCCAGTGTGTGTGTGTGGGTAGAGTCCAGTGAGTGTGTGGGTAGAGTCCAGTGTGTGTGTGTGGGTAGAGTCCAGTGTGTGTGAGTGTGTGGGTAGAGTCCAGTGTGTGTGAGTGTGGGTAGAGTCCAGTGTGTGTGTGTGTGGGGGGTAGAGTCCAGTGTGTGTGTGTGTGTGTGTGTGTGTGTGGGTAGAGTCCAGTGTGTGTGTGTGTGTGTGTGGGCAGAGTCCAGTGTGTGTGAGTGTGTGGGTAGAGTCCAGTGTGTGTGAGTGTGTGGGTAGAGTCCAGTGTGTGTGAGTGTGTGGGTAGAGTCCAGTGTGTGTGTGGGGTAGAGTCCAGTGTGTGTGTGTGTGGGGGTAGAGTCCAGTGTGTGTGTGTGTGTGGGTAGAGTCCAGTGTGTGTGTGTGTGTGGGTAGAGTCCAGTGTGTGTGAGTGTGTGGGTAGAGTCCAGTGTGTGTGAGTGTGTGGGTGTCCAGTGTGTGTGAGTCCAGTGTGTGTGAGTGTGTGGGTAGAGTCCAGTGTGTGTGAGTGTGTGGGTAGAGTCCAGTGTGTGAGTGTGTGGGTAGAGTCCAGTGTGTGTGAGTGTGTGGGTAGAGTCCAGTGTGTGAGTGTGTGGGTAGAGTCCAGTGTGTGTGAGTGTGTGGGTAGAGTCCAGTGTGTGTGAGTGTGTGGGTAGAGTCCAGTGTGTGAGTGTGTGGGTAGAGTCCAGTGTGTGAGTGTGTGGGTAGAGTCCAGTGTGTGTGTGTGAGTGTGTGGGTAGAGTCCAGTGTGTGTGAGTGTGTGGGGGGGTAGAGTCCAGTGTGTGTGTGTGTGTGTGGGGGGGTAGAGTCCAGTGTGTGTGTGTGTGTGTGGGGGGGTAGAGTCCAGTGTGTGTGAGTGTGTGGGTAGAGTCCAGTGTGTGTGAGTGTGTGGGTAGAGTCCAGTGTGTGTGTGTGAGTGTGTGGGTAGAGTCCAGTGTGTGTGCATAGAGTCAAAAGGAGTTAGTGCAAAAAGGGTCAATGCAGATAGTCCAGGTATCTATTTAGTTAACTATTTAGCAGTCTTATGACTTGGGGGTAGAAGCTCCTCAGGAGCCGTTTGGTCCCAGAATTAGCGTCCCTGTATCGTTTGCCAAGCAGTAGCAGAGAGAACTGTCATGACTTTTGTGGCTGGACTCATTGACAATTTTTAATGCCTTCCTCTGACGCGGCCTGGTATGGAGGTCCTGGATGGCAGGAAGTTCTGCCCCAGTGATATACGGGGGCGTACACACTACCCTCTGTAGCGCCTTGCTGTCGGATGCCGAGCAGTAGTCATACCAAGCAGTGATGCAGTCAGTCAAGACGCTCTCAATGGTGCAGCTGTATAACATTTTGAGGATCTGAGGGCCCATGCCAAATCTTTTCAGCCTCCTGAGGGAGAAGAGGCGTGGTCGTTCCCTCTTCACGACTGTGTTGGAGTGTTGGGACAATGATAGTTCCTTAGCGATGTGGACACTGAGGAACTTGAAGCTGTCAACCCGCTCCACTCCTGCCCCGTCAATGTGAATGGGGGCGTGCTCAGCCCGCCTTTTTCTGTAGTCCACCATCAGCTCCTTTGTCTTGCTCACGTTGAGCGAGAGGTTGTTGTCCTGGCACCACACGGCCAGGTCTCTGACCTCCTCCCTATAGTCTGTCTCATCGTCATTGGTCATCAGGCCCACCACCTTGTGTCATTGGCAAACTTGAAGATGGTGTTGGAGTCGTGCGCGGCCACACGGCCATGCATTAAAAACGCGCAACACGTTTAAGTATCTATGAACAACCCTAGTCTAATAGGTTGTAGAAGGGTTGTTGTTAATGGCTCCAGTCTCACTGGCCTTGCCGGTTCAGAAGGAAACCTGTAACAGCCCTAACAGCCACAGACCCCTCCTCCCTATTTACGAGGTGTGGCTGCTTTTCCAGCTGCCCCACCACTTACACACGGGACAGTACGAGAGGGGGACTCGGGGTGTTTTATGACAGGCCATAACTTTGGGCCGTTGTTGGTTCCCTCAGGGCCAGGGGCCACTGACAGATTTTGTGCAGGTGACAGCATTGGAGGTTTGGAGGCCACTAGGGCTCATTCCGTCAAGTTTCCCCGGCGCCATTTTGTAACCTGTCGCCGACAGAGCGAAATTTGGTGATCAAACACAGACCCTGAGAGGTGATAGAGGGCTATTAGGCAAGCAGATCCCCTTTGTGACTCCCAACAGGAGAGCTACACCCTTGAAGTGGCGCTGTGAGCCACCTCGTAAAGAACAGCCTTGTAATTTCCCATGATAGCCTCACAACTCTGACTAGCAGTCGTCCACTATTATTAAAGTCTCGTAGCAGAGCGAAGCTACACAGCACAGCACCCACTGTGGGCCACTTATAGCACACACAGCCAGGAGGAAAGAGTCCTCCTCGACATGAGGAGCCTCCCTGGCAGACATCAGAGGCTTCATGATCTCTCACCAACATCCAACAGCTAGCCAATGTCAGTAAGGGACAGACTCTTACAGTGTACTCTTGTTCTCTCTGTGCTATTTGCTTGGTTGAAGACCATTCCCTCTAGTGTACAAAACATTAAGCACATGTTGACTCCAATGCTTCCCACAGTTATATCAAGTTGACTGGATGTCCTTTGGGTTGTGGACCATTCTTGATACACGTGGGAAATTGTTGCATGTGAATAACCCAGCAGCGTTTTCAGTTCTGGACACAAACCGGTGTATCTGGCACCTACAACCATGCCCTGTTCAAAAACACAAATATTTTGTCTTGCTCATTCACCCTCTGAATGGCACATAGTGTTAGTAGCTCCCGAGTGGTGCAGCGGTCTAAGGCACTGCATCTCAGTGCTAGAGGAGTCACTACAGACCCTGGTTTGATTCCAGGCTGTATCACAACTGGCCGAGTACCATAGGGTAGCGCACAATTGACCCAGCGTTGTCCGGGTTAGGGTTCAGCCGTGGTAGGCCGTCATTGTACATAAGAATTTGTTCTTAACTGACTTGCCTAATTAAATAAACAAAGACAATCTATGTCTCAATAGTCTCCAAGCTTAAATATCCTTCTTTAACCCGTCTCCTCCCCTTCATCTACACTGACTGAAGGGATCATAGACTGACCAGGTAAAAGCTATGTCATGTTTTGTACACTCAGTGTATATATTTTATAGTTCATCTGTGGTTATGTTTTTATCTAAGAGAGTCACAATTACTGAAATAATCTGTTAATTTGTCATGTTGCTGGTATACAAATCAAATCAAATCAAATTGATTTATATAGCCCTTTGTACATCAGCTGATATCTCAACGTGCTGTACAGAAACCCAGCCTAAAACCCCAAACAGCAAGCAATGTAGGTGTAGAAGCACAGTGGCTAGGAAAAACTCAGTAAAAAGGCCAAAACCTAGGAAGAAACCTAGAGAGAAACCAGGCTATGAGGGTGGCCAGTCCTCTTCTGGCTGTTCCGGGTGGAGATTATAACAGAACATGGCCAAGATGTTCAAATGTTCATAAATGGCCAGCATGGTCAAATAATAATAATCACAGTAGTTGTCAAGGGTGCAGCAAGTCAGCACCTCAGGAGTAAATGTCAGTCGGCTTTTCATAGCCAATCATTAAAAGTATCTCTAACGCTACCGCTGTCTCTAGAGAGTTGAAAACAGTGGGTCTGGGACAGGTAGCACGTCCGGTGAACAGGTCAGGGTTCTATAGCCGCAGGCAGAACAGTTGAAACTGGAGCAGCAGCACAGCCAGGTGGACTGGGGACAGTAAGGAGTCATCATGCCAGGTAGTCCTGAGGCATGGTCCTAGGGCTCAGGCCCTCCGAGAGAGAGAAAGAAAGAGAGAACTAGAGAGAGCGTACTTAAATTCACACAGGACACCGGATAAGATAAATTGGACAGGAGAAATACTCCAGATTTAACAGACTGACCCTAGCCCCCCGACACATAAACTACTGCAGCATAAATACTGGAGGCTGAGACAGGAGGGGTCAGGAGACACTGCGGCCCCATCCGATGATACCCCCGGACAGGGGCAAGCAGGCAGGATATGACCTCACCCACTTTGCCAAAGCACAGCCCCCACACCACTAGAGGGATATCTTCAACCACCAACTTAACATCCTGAGCCACAAAGATCTCCGCTACGGCACAACACAAGGGGGGGGGGGGCGCCAACCCAAACAGGAAGACCACGTCAGTCACTCAACCCACTCAAGTGACGTCCCCTTCTAGGGACGGCATGGACTAGCACCAGTAAGCCAGTGACTCAGCCCCTGTAATAGGGTTAGAGGCAGAGAATCCCAGTGGAAAGAGGGGAACCGGCCAGGCAGAGATAGCAAGGGCGGTTCGTTGCTCCAGAGCCTTTCCGTTCACCTTCACACTCCTGGGTCAGACTACACTCAATCATATGACCTCCTGAAGAGATGAGTCTTCAATAAAGACTTAAAGATTGAGACTGAGTCTGTGTCTCTCACATGGGTAGGCAGACCATTCCATAAAATTCTAGGGAAAATTAGGAGGCCGGCGTCTTGTAACCGCAGAGTATGTGTAGGTATGTACGGCAGGACCAATTCGGAAAGATAGGTAGGAGCAAGCCCATGTAATGTTTTGTAGGTTAGCAGTAAAACCTTGAAATCAGCCCTTGCCTTAACAGGAAGCCAGTGTAGGGAGGCTAGCACTGGAGTAATATGATCAAATGTTTTGGTTCTAGTCAGGATTCTAGCAGCCGTGTTTAGCACTAACTGAAGTTTATTTAGTGCTTTATCCGGGTTGCCGGAAAGTAGAGCATTGCAGTAGTCTATCATAGAAGTAACAAAAGCATGGATTAATTTTTTATGCATCATTTTTGGACAGAAAGTTTCTGATTTTTGCAATGTTACGTAGATGGAAAAAAGCTGTCCTTGAAACAGTCTTGATATGTTCATCAAAAAAGAGATCAGGGTCAGAGTAACGCAGAGGTCCTTCAGTTTTATTTGAGACGACTGTACAACCACCAAGATTAATTGTCAGATTCAACAGAAGATCTCTTTGTTTCTTGGGACCTAGAACAAGCATCTCTGTTTTGCCCGAGTTTTAAAGTAGAAAGTTTGCAGCCATTCACTTCCTTATGTTTGAAACACAGGCTTCTAGCGAGGGCAATTTTGGGGCTTCACCATGTTTCATTGAAATGTACAGCTGTGTGTCATCCGCATAGCAGTGAAAGTTAACATTACGTTTTTGAATGACATCCCCAAGAGGTAAAATATATAGTAAAAACAATAGTGGTCCTAAAACGGAACCTTGAGGAACACCGAAATGTACAGTTGATTTCTCAGGGGACAAACCATCCACAGAGACAAACTGATATCTTTCCGACAGATAAGATCTAAACCAGGCCAGAACTTGTCCGTGTAGACCAATTTGGGTTTCCAATCTCTCCAAAATAATGTGGTGATCGATGATATGAAAAGCAGCACTAAGGTCTAGGAGCATGAGGACAGATGCAGAGCCTCGGTCTGATGCCATTAAAAGGTCATTTACCACCTTCACAAGTGCAGTCTCAGTGCGATGATGGGGTCTAAAACCAGACTGAAGCATTTCATATACATTGTTTGTCTTCAGGTAGGCAGCGAGTTGCTGCGCAACAGCTTTTTTTTATAATTAGGAGGAATGGAAGATTCGATACAGGCCGAAAGTTTTTAAAATATTTTCTGGGTCAAGGTTTGGCTTTTTCAAGAGAGGTTTTGCTACTGTCACTTTTAGTGAGTTTGGTACACATCTTTCAGTAACACTATAGACTATCACCACAACCACTACTACAACCACTAAAGCTATAGACTACCACTAATACCACTACTAACACCATAGACTACCACTACTACCACTGCTACCACTGTAGACTACCACTACTACCACAACTATCACTATAGACTACCACTACTACCACTACTAACACTATGGACTACCTCTACTAACACTACTAACACTGTAGACTACCACTACTACCACAACTATCACTACAAACATTATAGACTACCACTACTAAGACTACTCCCACTACTAATGCTATAGACTACCACTACTCCCACTACTAATGCTATAGACTACCACTATAGACTACCACTTCTACCACTACAAGCACTATAGACTACCACTACTAATGCTATAGACTACAACTACTACCACTACTCCCACTACTAATGCTATAGACTACCACTACCACTAACACTGTAGACTACCACTACTCCCACTACTAATGCTATAGACTACCACTACCACTAACACTGTAGACTACCACTACTACCACTACTAATGCTATAGACTACCACTACCACTAACACTGTAGACTACCACTACTACCACTACTAATGCTATAGACTTCCACTACTACCACTACACCCACTACTAATGCTATAGACTCCCACTACCACTAACACTGTCGACTACCACTACTACCACTACTAATGCTATAGACTACCACTACCACTAACACTGTAGACTACCACTCTACCACTACTAATGCTATAGACTTCCACTACTACCACTACTCCCACTACTAATGCTATAGACTACCACTACCACTAACACTGTCGACTACCACTACTACCACTACTAATGCTATAGACTACCACTACCACTAACACTGTAGACTACCACTACTAATGCTATAGACTACCACTACCACTAACACTGTAGACTTCCACTACTACCACTACTAATGCTATAGACTACACTACTACCACTACTCCCACTACTAATGCTATAGACTACCACTACCACTAACACTGTCGACTACCACTACTACCACTACTAATGCTATAGACTACCACTACCACGAACACTGTAGACTACCACTACTACCACTACTAATGCTATAGACTACCACTACCACTAACACTGTAGACTTCCACTACTACCACTACTAATGCTATAGACTACCACTACTAATGCTATAGACTACCACTACTAATGCTATAGACTACCACTACTAATGCTATAGACTACCACTACCACTAACACTGTAGACTACCACTACTACCACTACTAATGCTATAGACTACCACTACTAATGCTATAGACTACCACTACTAATGCTATAGACTACCACTACTAATGCTATAGACTACCACTACCACTACTAATGCTATAGACTACCACTACTAATGCTATAGACTACCACTACTACCACTACTACCACTACTAATGCTATAGACTACCACTACTAATGCTGTAGACTACCACTACTACCACTACTACCACTACTAATGCTATAGACTACCGCTACTACCACTACTAATGCTATAGACTACCACTACTACCACTACTAATGCTATAGACTACCACTACTACCACTGCTAATGCTATAGACTACCACTACCACTACTAATGCTGTAGACTACCACTACCACTACTAATGCTATAGACTACCACTACTACCACTACTACCACTTCTACCACTACTACCTCTACTAATGCTATAGACTACCACTACTACCACTACTAATGCTATAGACTACCACTACTACCACTACTAATGCTGTAGACAACCACTACTACCACTACTAATGCTGTAGACTACCACTACCACTACTAATGCTATAGACTACCACTACCACTACTAATGCTATATACTACCACTACTAATGCTATAGACTACCACTACCACTACTAATGCTATAGACTACCACTACTAATGCTATAGACTACCACTACTAATCCTATAGACTACCACTACTAATGGTATAGACTACCACCACCACTACTAATGCTATAGACTACCACTACCACTACTAATGCTATAGACTACCACTACTAATGCTATAGACTACCACTACTACCACTACTAATGCTATAGACTACCACTACTACCACTACTAATGCTATAGACTACCACTACTACCACTACTAATGCTATAGACTACCACTATTACCACTACTAATGCTATAGACTACCACTACTAATGCTATAGACTACCACTACTACCACTACTAATGCTATAGACTACCACTACTACCACTACTAATGATATAGACTACCACTACTAATGCTATAGACTACCACTACTAATGCTATAGACTACCACTACTACCACTACTAATGCTATAGACTACCACTACTACCACTACTAATGCTATAGACTACCACTACTACCACTACTAATGATATAGACTACCACTACTAATGCTATAGACTACCACTACTAATGCTATAGACTACCACTACTACCACTACTAATGCTATAGACTACCACTACTACCACTACTAATGCTATAGACTACCACTACTACCACTACTAATGCTATAGACTACCACTACTACCACTACTAATGATATAGACTACCACTACTAATGCTATAGACTACCACTACTACCACTACTAATGCTATAGACTACCACTACTACCACTACTAATGCTATAGACTACCACTACTAATGCTATAGACTACCACTACTACCACTACTAATGCTATAGACTACCACTACTACCACTACTAATGATATAGACTACCACTACTAATGCTATAGACTACCACTACTAATGCTATAGACTACCACTACTACCACTACTAATGCTATAGACTACCACTACTACCACTACTAATGATATAGACTACCACTACTAATGCTATAGACTACCACTACTAATGCTATAGACTACCACTACTACCACTACTAATGCTATAGACTACCACTACTAATGCTATAGACTACCACTACCACTACTAATGCTTTTGACGACGACTCATTTTTAAACGCTGCCTAGAACTGGAATTGAACCCCCAATGTTCGGAGCCGTAGTCAGTGGTCCCCATCCCTTTTCGGTTACTGTTCCACCAACTGAATTTTGCTCTGTCCAGAGTACCCCTGTCGTATCCCCTTGTGCATTTTAGCAGTAGGCCTATGGTTTCAAGAGTCATCTCAAGTACTTGCTCTGGATAGGCCAAGTTCCCCCATGGGTTCCACTGTGAGAACCACTGTACTAGATGTTAACAAGCACACGCATTGCCCTCGTGGACAAGTAATTGGCATGTAAATACACAGACTTGCCTTCTCATAACTTCACCCCCCCCCCCAATCCCCAGCTGGTCAGTGGTCAGACAGGGTCAGGCAGGGGTCGAGACATTTATGGGGTGTGGATATTTGTGCAGTGTAGCATTCCTCCTGTTGACACCGAGCAACGTTCCCTGAGACGAGTCCGCATACAGAGTGAGAAGAGAGGGTAGGAGAAGAGGGGGGGGGGAGTGGAGGAAGAGGTAGGAGAAAAGATTGGCCTTCAAAATGTTTATCCAAATGCATTCCCATTTTAAATACTTCCTTAACATGTATTTGAAAGTAATTGAAATGCAATAAATAGTATTTCAACCCAGGTCTAGTGTCAATAGAGTGCTACATCATTGCATAAGCATGTGAACATCATATGTTGCGAGGAGAGACAATAATCCCACGTAATGCTGTGGAAAGCTCAGCTAGCATAGCCGATACAGAATCTGTACAAGCCACTGGTAATGAGCAACAGAGAGATGGATTAGGGGTGCCATGGCTGGATCTAGGCCATGGCAGGAGAAACAAGTGTAATGTGAAATGTGTAATTTAACAGAGGGTCCACCACATTTGACCTATTTGTCTGCCTCTTCAGTCCCGCGGGCATTGCCTGGTGCCGTACATGGCTGTTGCGATTGTCACACCACTCTGCGAGGCACATCGATCTGCAGGTTGAACATGGTGAGATTGTAGACTCCTAAATTGATAGTGGAGTTTGTTTAGCCGATTTTACAGCAAACTAGCCACTTCACATGCAGATATTGACTTTGGTATTATTGTGTGTAGCTACGTTAGCTAGCTAGCTATCTAGCCAGCCCATAGAGAGAGCCTTCCATTGTGGGTTTTGTACTTGACTTGAGTCGTAACAGATTTCCACAACGATTTTGCTACCAACCTCATTATAAAGACACTGGAAATTATAAGAATTTGTGGTTTTGGGTGGATTTTTTGTTACTCAAGCAAATGTTTTTAAATCCCCAAAAATAAGCATATATTTGTACACCTTTATTTAAAAAATATATATGTTACTGTATGTTTTTCACGTGTTGAACAGTTATTGTTATCAATATCTGTCATGACTTCCGCCGAAGTCGGCTCCTCTTCTTGTTTGGGCGGCGTTCAGCGGTCGACGTCACCGGCTTTCTAGCCATCGCCGCTCTGTTTTTCATGTATCCATTTGTTTTGTCTTGTTCCCTGCACACGTGGTTTTCATTCCCCAATCAATCTACATGCATTTATTCCTCTGTTCCCCATCATGTCTTTATGTAAGATTGTTTGTGTTACGTGTGTATTGTTGATGTGCCAGACTGGCTTGTTTTTTTCAGTGTAATTTTTCACGAAGATGTTCATTGTTAAACATCATTCTTGTGACTGTTTTGCGCGTTTTGCACTTTTGCCTAAATTAAGTGTGCGTGCGCCTGTTCACAAATCTCTGCTCTCCTGTACCTGACTTCGCTACCAGTACGCACAATCTGACAATATCATCTATAGCAACTTGTCAGGAAAAGTTTTTGTTATTCATTCAAAGTGTTTTGTTTCTGTGATACTTAGTCTGAGAAATTGGCGAGTGAGCTCATCTGACATACCGGTACAATGTACGATGGCCACCAATATGGGTGATATAGGCACCATTGTCTTTTGTCTCGGTAACTAGGTGCCATTGTGTTTCGAAATGGAAGCTTTTGACCCCTTCTGGACAAAATGGATCACTGTTTGTGCTTTTAGGGTTGTATAACAAAATGTACTGCAGGCTACTAAGATTTATATACAAACACATGTTGTCATGAAGTTACCCAAGCCTGTAATGAACTCAAAGGTCTTTGTTTTGAATTTATATCTTTGGAGCACAGAGAGTTGACTTGAGGCGCCTCTCCCACCCCTTTGGTGATTACCCTCCACCCCCACGGTGATTCGGCCAGCCAGCTCCTACCACCCCTACAGTGATGACGCAGAGCGAGCCCTGGCCCGGACATGGGACAGTGGCCACGGTTAGCACACAAAGGGCTGCTCACAGTAAAAGAAGACAATGTTTGTGTTCACTGGGGGCCACTGGTGGAGATTGTGATGACTGATGTCTCATTAACCCCGTCTGAGCCAGGGGGAGGAGGTGGAGGAGGTTTGGGGGAGGGGTGGGATGGGGGAGGTATGAGCTCTGGGGAAGTGGAGGAGTTGGGGAGAGGGAAATGTGGCGCTGGACCCCCAGGCCCCTCAGAGAGAAAGGTCAGTGACCCATATTGTGCCCACCCTCCGGTAATGACAGCGAAGTTATCTCACTTGAGTCTGGTGACGGAGATTGTCTTTGTCAAGTTGTCGAGGAAACGCACAAATGTGCAGATATGGTAGATCTATGTATGGTGGGATGTGGGTGACACCTTAGCTTGGACCTTGAGGCAGTGCTGAGAGCAGAACAGAGGGAAAACACTGACTGACAGAGTACTGAACAGTTTTAACTCAATTGTTAGAACTGTATGTGCAAATCCACAGGTCTTCAGTGTGGTGATAACTGACTAAGAAAGCGAAATCTCACACAGACACTCCTCCAGGGTTGGGGTTAATTCCACACATTTAATTCTAATTCAATTCCTTCTCCCTGTAAATTCCATTTAATTCAATTCAAATTCCAGGTCAGATTTGGAATTCAGAGATAATTCAAGTCCTCTCAATTCCAATGTTAGGTCAATTCCAATAATTAAATTCCCAATTCAATATTATCCCTAACAATTCCACAAATTCCCATTCCAATTAAATTCCCCCAGGGTTTCAGGCTGATCTTGTCACGGTTCAGGCAGCCTAGATACAGTATACTGGAATTATAGAGGTACAAGTTAAAATTATTTAAAATAAAAGTCCAAGTCCAATTCCAAAACTTGAACATTGTTGAAATTCAAATTGATTTCAACGTAAATTCTCCAGTTCATGAGTGAATTCAAGAATTTCATTGGAATTTCAAATTAAATTGGGATTGACCCCAACCTTGCACTCATCATACTGTGAGTACACTGCTCACTGCATTCGTGTTAGTCATGGAATGGGGTGCAAGGCACTCTAGATTCCACCATAGAGCACCCTTCTCATTGGTCGAAACAGAGCAGTCTCACCAGCACCAGCGATCAAGATTTTTTAGGGCCAATAAAGGACAGCACAAGCGGCTAATTCATATTGCTATCAAAGAATTCATCAAGAAAAATGATTCATTATCATCCAGACATAGGTGCCGGACATAGGTGTATAAATTAGCAATACAAATAATACGTTGTTTTAAGTTGTGATATTTATTCATAACCCAGATAAAAAAATCTTGATACTAAAACATTTTTTACAGATTTATATTATTAAAGTATTTATTTGTAAAACATTTACCCCCAAACTTGCTATACACATCTACATGTCTTTATAACATTGATAGCAGGAGATAATTCAATATTAAAATAATCCTAATCATATTAAACACAATGTGTCAACATGATGTTAATATTTACCATAACAACTCTATCAGAGACTGCATACCTTTCACACCTTATATTTTAGTTCACCTAAAAAACCAAAAGTGAGTTGAAAAGAAAGATGCTCCTGCATCCTGATTTTCTTTGGCCCATGAGCCTTTGCAATATTCTGCCCAATCACTGAACTTCAATGCAACTTCTCTGAGCCATCTTAGTATAGCACCTGGCCTCCAAACAAAATGCTAAGGCTGTCTCTCTCGTTATACGTGAAGACACGGGAGTTCCAAAACTACATTCTAATTTCATCATACAGTGGCCTCTTTTTAACAGGCATGCAGTATCTTGCACGCAAGCACACGCAAACATCCATACGCATGCACACACACACACACACACACACACACACACACACACACACACACACACACACACACACACACACACACACACACACACACACACACACATGCACACAAACACACACATACACGCACATACAAACACACACACACACACATGCAAACATCCATACGCATGCACATACAAACACACACACACACACACACACACACACACACACACACACAAACATCCATACGCTTGCACATACAAACACACACACACACACGCAAACATACATACGCATGCACATACAAACACACACACACTCACACACACACAAACATCCAGATGCATGCACATACAAACACACACACACACACAAACATCCATATGCATGCACATACAAACACACACACACACACAAACATCCATATGCATGCACATACAAACACACACACACACACAAACATCCATATGCATGCACATACAAACACACACACACACAAACATACATACGCATGCACATACAAACACACACACACACACGCAAACATACATACGCATGCACATACAAACACACACACACACGCAAACATACATACGCATGCACATACAAACACACACACAAACATCCCGGCCACACAAACACACACATCTCGGCCTTATGCGACAGTTAAAAAATGTTGCTTGAAACAAATGGGAGGTCAATCTTTCAGGAAGTCACAGACAATGAGGACCCTGAGATGGAGCTTTTCCCTTCTTATTTAACCTTTATTTAACGAGGCAAGTCAGTTAAGAACCAATTCTTATTTACAACGACGGCCTACACCGGCCATACCCTCCTCGAACCCGGACGACACTGGGCCAATTGTGCGCCGCGCTATGGGACTCCCGATCACGGCCGGTTGTGATACAGCCCGTGATCTAACCCGGGGTGCAGAGTCATCGGTGGCGTTCCTGCCTGACTAAATTGCAGACGCCTGCCATATCTCAACACTCGTGTGTTTAACATATCTGCTAACCACATCATACGACATAGCAATCTGATGTCGGACTGTGGCTCATAACTATTGGTTGATGCAATGAAACGTCTGCGATGAAGTCAGTCAGTCGCACCACCGCAGACAGAGAGCAGGAGGGTCCGGTCCAAACAGGAAGTTATTCAGAGAGGTTTGTGGATGAGAATAATCCAGTGATCCTGTATTCCTTTTTACTGTGCAGCCTCTTCAAAGACCAAACTGTTATTAACTCATCCAAATGTGACATCACATGGAGAAACAACGTCACGTTGTCATGGAGAGCTCATGGCTTGACGAGCAAACAGCAACATTGACAATAAATAAAGGTTGATGATGAGCAAATAAAACATCGTTAAGAACATAAAAATATAGTCAGGATTACATATCAAAACGACAGAGGCTGAGACAAAATGTATTTGGCACAAAATAAAATAAAACATTTAAAAGCAATATTTTGATTAAGTGAGACTTTTAAACTATATCCATTGCTTTGTGAATTTGATTGTCCTTCACCGTTAACATTGAGTGCATGTGTGTTCCTAATTAAGAGGCATGTCTATTATTTAATCAATAAACCCAACTGACGAATCTTCAACAAATTGTCAATATTCAAACCTTTTTTTGATGTTGACAGTACCTTGACCTTGGTATGACCTTATCAGCCACCTGTTGCAGGTCACTGATGAATTTTTGCCACAGGGACTTTGGACCTCACAGAGCTACAGGTACGTGTGCAAGAAAACCCATTGTCACAAAGCAAAGCCATATATGCACATCGGGGGATGTCTTGTATTCTCAGAGTGAGAAACAGTTTGATTATTAAGTTCCCAGGGATCTCTGAATAACACAGCTGCTTGATGTTCTTCCTAAGTACTACTTCCATAGTACTTCATGAAGATCTTACAGAGTAGAAGCTTTGGTTTTTACAGGTCCAAATGTGTACTTGAAGTATAGCGCTTCTATACACCTGCATATGCAGACCAACTCATTTTGAATTGAATGATGTGGAGAGCATGCCACAATGGCATAGTTAAAGTGATGCCAGGGCAATATTAGAATGTATTTCAATACTAATAAAAATAAATATATGTAAATATCTGTATTTCTCACTTGTTAATAGTATTCTTTTGTAACCCGTGAATGCAGTCCACGTGGATCTGCTTTGTAGCGAGGAACAACTGAAAAGTACATAAATAAAGATGGTTATAAAACAAAATAACACATGTGGAAAGTAACACATTTAAGGACACATTTACACTTAAACAGGATGTCATATCTCCTGTCATATCCTTCTCTCATTTCTGTGCTCTCCCTCTGTCTGTCTGTCTGTCTGTCTCTCTGTCTGTCTGTCTCAGCAGGTCATGTGTAGTGCAACACTTTTACATCTTATGCTCATCGTCCCAAAGAAAAACACAAAGAGCCATATTCACCCCTCATAGAAAAATAAATCAATAAAAAAACATGGAAAGATACCTTTCATATATACTTGTATATAAAATAGTTGTTATATACATATAGACAACAACAACAAAAAGAACAGATAACTGACCTGTACAGTATACACCTGATCCATAAGAGAGACAAGAGGTACTGAAGTGTATGGCTTGACTGGAAAAATTATCCCAAATATTTACATCTTTATCATGGACATCTTATATATATTTTATCATCCCTGGAATCATGAAGACGAACTATGGAGAGTACATCCCATACCTCACTCACTCACTCACTCACTCACTCACGCACTCAGCTGAAATGAGGCAACCACAGGCCTGGTCCGGAGCGACCTAATGGTGCCTTGAGCTGTCCAATCCAAACCTATGTTCAGCTCTAATTTGGTGACCTATGATGGGTGAGTGGTGTAACGATGAGGTGTGAAACAGTCCCTCAAACATGCCATCCTCAGTCTAAACTAAAGAGATGTTAAGTTGGACCAATGGAAAGTCAGTCGGGTGTCATTGACCCCCTGGATTCTGGTTGTTCAGGACCCAGACCTTTGTCTTTAGTTACCCAGTGAGGATGGGAGCAGAATGGGGTTCACTGCTGTGAATGGCTACCCCCTCCTCTTCTTCTAACTACACCCCAGTCTAGCAGCCACATGTGTTGAGATATCCAGTGTAGACAGGGGACAGCCCTGCCTTGGCCCTGACGTCCACCACTAGTCAGCACTGACTAAGGCCAGGGGTCCTTCACTTCCTCCAGGACTGACCCATCTGGGAACCCTCCTACGGACTGAGTCAGGCCAGGGGTCCTTCAGGCAAAGCCACAGGCACCTTGACCTTCACTTCCTCCAGGACTGACCCATCTGGGAACCCTCCTACGGACTGAGTCAGGCCAGGGGTCCTTCAGGCAAAGCTGTGGGGACCTTCACCTTCATTTCCCATCAGATGGGTGGTTCAGTAGTATCCTGAGGACAAGATGTCCTCAGCTCAGCAGACGATGGCCACCCCCTCAGCAGTGAGCAGTTGACCTCTGGTGGGGTCATAGGTGCCAGCCAGATAGTACAGGCCTTGGGTGGTCACGCTGCTGCTGGGTTTCTGGCCGCGGGCCATGTGCTCATACTCCTCGCGGCTCACCACCTGGCACTTGTGGGAGATTGTCTGGACGTCATTCTCGTCCTCGTGGCACGACTGATACAGAGCGTGCTGAGAGAGAGAGAGAGAGAGAGAGAGAGAGAGAGAGAGAGAGAGAGAGAGAGAGAGGGTGTGAGAGAGAGCAAATGTCAGTATTTTCAATCGACTTCAACTCTGAACACATAATATGCTGAGATACCAAAAGACTATGAAAGCTTGCTATCCCCTGTAATGTTACACTATGGTCGCGTTTCAAACAGATTAACAACCTGTGCACTACGATTGGTATGATACCAGATTAACAACCTGTGCACTACGATTGGTATGATAACAGATTAACAACCTGTGCACTACGATTGGTATGATACCAGATTAACAACCTGTGCACTACGATTGGTATGATAACAGATTAACAACCTGTGCACTACGATTGGTATGATACCAGATTAACAACCTGTGCACTACGATTGGTATGATAACAGATTAACAACCTGTGCACTACGATTGGTATGATAACAGATTAACAACCTGTGCACTACGATTGGCATGATAAGAGATTAACAACCTGTGCACTACGATTGGTATGATAACAGATTAACAACCTGTGCACTACGATTGGTATGATAACAGATTAACAACCTGTGCACTACGATTGGCATGATAACAGATTAACAACCTGTGCACTACGATTGGTATGATACCAGATTAACAACCTGTGCACTACGATTGGTATGATAACAGATTAACAACCTGTGCACTACAATTGGTATGATACCAGATTAACAACCTGTGCACTACGATTGGTATGATAACAGATTAACAACTATGATTGGTATGACAACAAATTAACACCCTGTGCACTACGATTGGTATGATAACAGATTAACAACTATGATTGGTATGACAACAGATTAACAACCTGTGCACTACGATTGGTATGATAACAGATTAACAACTATGATTGGTATGATAACAGATTAACAACCTGTGCACTATGATCGGTATGACAACAGATTAACCTCTTCAATCTATAGGGGCGCTATTTCATTATTGGATAAAAAAAACGTGCCCGTTTTAAGCGCAATATTTTGTCACAAAAAGATGCTCGACTATGCATATAATTGACAGCTTTGGAAAGAAAACACTCTGACGTTTCCAAAACTGCAAAGATATTATCTGTGAGTGCCCCAGAACTGATGCTACAGGTGAAACCAAGATGAAACTTCAAACAGGAAATGAGCAGGATTTTTGAGGCTCTGTTTTTCATTGTCTCCTTATATGGCTGTGAATGCGCAAGGAATGAGCCTGCCCGATCTATCGTTTCCCCAAGGTGTCTGCAGCATTGTGACGTATTTGTAGGCATATCATTGGAAGATTGACCATAAGAGACCACATTTACCAGGTGTCCGCCCGGTGTCCTGCGCCGAAATTGGTGCGCAAACCTCAGCTGCAAGTATTTTTCCATGCTATTCAGAGAAGAAAGCAGGCTTCCACGAACGATATATCAATGAAGAGATATGTGAAAAACACCTTGAGGACTGATTCTAAACAGCGTTTGCCGTGTTTCAGTCGATATTATGGAGTTAATTTGGAAAAAAGTTTGCCGTTTTGATGACTGCATTTTCGTTTTTTTTTGGTACCCAAACGTGATGTACAAAACGGAGCGATTTCTCCTACACAAAGAATCTTTCAGGAAAAACTGAACATTTGCTATGTAACTGAGAGTCTCCTCATTGAAAACATCCGAAGTTCTTCAAAGGTAAATGATTTTATTTGAATCCTTTTCTAGTTTTTGTGCAAATGTTGCCCGCTAAATGCTACGATAAATGCTACGCTAGCTATCAATACTCTTACACAAATGCTTGTTTTGCTATGGTTGAAAAGCATATTTTGAAAATCTGAGATGACAGTGTTGTTAAGAAAAGGCTAAGCTTGAGAGATAGCATATTTATTTCATTTCATTTGCGATTTTCATAAATAGTTAAGGTTACGTTATGCTAATGAGCTTGAGGCTATAACTGGATACAGGTTTTTTTCATAGCCAAACGTGAACAAAACGGAGCGATTTGTCCTACACAAATAATATTTTTTGAAAAACTGAACATTTGCTATCTAACTGAGAGTCTCCTCATTGAAAACATCTGTTCTTCTTCAAAGGTAAATGATTTTATTTGAATGATTTTCTTGTTTTTGTGAAAATGTTCCTGGCTGAATTCTAGGCTTATAGCTATGCTAGCTATCAATACTCTTACACAAATGCTCGACGCAAGAAGTTAACAACCTGTGCACTATGATTGGTATGATAACAGATTAACAACCTGTGCACTACGATTGGTATGATAACATATTTTTTATTGCTTGTGCAACCTCAAGGCACATTCCCAACTAAAATTCCCCAAATTCCCAGGTTTTCCAGAAATCCCAGTTGAAGGATGCCCAGTCCCTAAAACCAGGATTTTGCAACCCAAATGGCAATAGAATGGTCTGAACCTGAATGTGGATGTACCTTGCTGTCGCGGTGCCTCTTGCCCAACTTGGTCTCCTCTGGGTGGTAGAACCACTTGACCTTCACCACCATGTCGGAGCTCCAGGATTCCCAGAAGTTCTCGATGCGGCCCACGTAGGGTAGGTGGGGCCGGCCGGCAGAGAGGAACATGGCACAGTCGCCCACTCGCACCGTGTCCCTTCCCCGTACGATGGCCTTGTAGAACAGCTTCCTGGACTTCCCCTTCAGCCCCCGCCTCTGCGGAGACACAGGAACACTCAGAACACACAGTCATGTCTAGGAACTAGGGAGCGGGATTCAATACAACTCAGATAAACGTCCTGTTCAATACGATAAACTTTTAAAAGAAATTTCCCTGATGTTTTGCGGAGATCACGTTTGCTGTAAACTATGTGGCTGTAAACTATGTGGCTGTAAACTATGTGGCTGTCAACTATGTGGCTGTAAACTACGTGACTGTAAACTATGTGGCTGTAAACTATGTGGCTGTAAACTATGTGGCTGTCAACTACGTGGCTGTAAACTATGTGACTGTAAACTACGTGGCTGTAAACTATGTGGCTGTAAACTATGTGGCTGTAAACTATGTGGCTGTAAACTATGTGGCTGTCAACTACGTGGCTGTAAACTATGTGGCTGTCAACTATGTGGCTGTCAACTATGTGGCTGTAAACTATGTGGCTGTCAGCTATGTGGCTGTAAACTATGTGACTGTAAACTATGTGGCTGTCAACTACGTGGCTGTAAACTATGTGGCTGTCAGCTATGTGGCTGTAAACTGGGTGGCTGTAAACTATGTGGCTGTAAACTGGGTGGCTGTAAACTATGTGGCTGTCAACTATGTGGCTGTAAACTACGTGGCTGTAAACTATGTGGCTGTAAACTGGGTGGCTGTAAACTATGTGGCTGTAAACTACGTGGCTGTGAACTATGTGGCTGTAAACTACGTGGCTGTAAACTATGTGGCTGTAAACTGGGTGGCTGTAAACTATGTGGCTGTAAACTACGTGGCTGTAAACTATGTGGCTGTAAACTACGTGGCTGTAAACTATGTGGCTGTAAACTATGTGGCTGTAAACTATGTGGCTGTAAACTACGTGGCTGTAAACTATGTGGCTGTAAACTATGTGGCTGTAAACTGGGTGGCTGTCAGCTCAAGGAGAAATCCCCTTTAGAAGTCACCCTCAGTGCACAGGTTGATTATTGTGTTGAATTGAATACCAGTCTAGGCGTGCTTAAAGTCACCTTAAGTAGTTGGTATCTCTGGTCAATAGTGCAGCTCTAAAGGTAATGTAACTATTGTATGGAGGATTGTGAGGGTTAGGGTCTCATGTACCTATTGTATGGAGGATTGTGAGAGGGTTAGGGTCTCATGTACCTAATGTATGGAGGATTGTGAGGGTTAGGGTCTCATGTACCTATTGTATGGAGGATTGTGAGAGTTAGAGTCTCATGTACCTATTGTATGGAGGATTGTGAGGGTTAGGGTCTCATGTACCTATTGTATGGAGGATTGTGAGAGTTAGAGTCTCATGTACCTATTGTATGGAGGATTGTGAGGGTTAGGGTCTCATGTACCTATTGTATGGAGGATTGTGAGGGTTAGGGTCTCATGTACCTATTGTATGGAGGATTGTGAGAGTTAGAGTCTCATGTACCTAGTGTATGGAGGATTGTGAGGGTTAGGGTCTCATGTACCTATTGTATGGAGGATTGTGAGGGTTAGGGTCTCATGTAACTATTGTATGGAGGATTGTGAGAGGGTTAGGGTCTCATGTAACTATTGTTTGGAGGATTGTGAGAGGGTTAGAGTCTCATGTACCTATTGTATGGAGGATTGTGAGAGTTAGGGTCTCATGTACCTATTGTATGGAGGATTGTGAGAGGGTTAGAGTCTCATGTACCTATTGTATGGAGGATTGTGAGAGGGTTAGAGTCTCATGTACCTATTGTATGGAGGATTGTGAGAGGGTTAGAGTCTCATGTACCTATTGTATGGAGGATTGTGAGGGTTAGGGTCTCATGTACCTATTGTATGGATGATTGTGAGAGGGTTAGGGTCTCATGTACCTATTGTATGGAGGATTGTGAGAGTTAGGGTCTCATGTACCTATTGTATGGAGGATTGTGAGAGTTAGGGTCTCATGTACCTATTGTATGGAGGATTGTGAGAGGGTTAGAGTCTCATGTACCTATTGTATGGAGGATTGTGAGAGGGTTAGGGTCTCATGTACCTATTGTATGGAGGATTGTGAGAGGGTTAGAGTCTCATGTACCTATTGTATGGAGGATTGTGAGGGTTAGGGTCTCATGTACCTATTGTATGGAGGATTGTGAGAGGGTTAGGGTCTCATGTACCTATTGTTGTGGAGGATTGAATGGAGATTGTGGTTAGGGTCTCATGTACCTATGGAGGATTGTGATTAGGATGTACCTATTGTATGGAGGATTGTGAGAGTTAGGGTCTCATGTACCTATTGTATGGAGGATTGTGAGAGGGTTAGAGTCTCATGTACCTATTGTATGGAGGATTGTGAGAGGGTTAGGGTCTCATGTACCTATTGTTTGGAGGATTGTGAGAGGGTTAGGGTCTCATGTACCTATTGTATGGAAGATTGTGAGAGGGTTAGGGTCTCATGTAACTAAGATATGGAGGATTGTGAGAGGGTTAGGGTCTCATGTAACTAAGATATGGAGGATTGTGAGAGGAGGAATAGATTGGCATAAACTTAATGACCATAGACAGATCAACCCGTGTCTCACCTGAGTGGGGTTCCCCGACCACCTCCACATCTGTCTTCCCGGTAGGAACGTGTTCATCTTGGGTCTTGGTCCTGCATCACCGGGGATAACCCTTTGCCTCTTCACCAGGTCTCTGGGGGGTTTGGAGGGGGACGAGCTGCTACACTCCTTCCTTTTGAGAAGCTTGTTGTTGGCACTGTGGTCGTTGGTGGCTCCTCCTCCCTTGGTGTTGGATACGGCCACGGCCTTGGCCACGAAGGACTGTTGGCCCTGGTGGGGTCCGGCTGCAGCCGGGGGCTCAGGGGACTGCAGCAGGCCATGGTGGGAGGACAGGCAGCTCTGTAGCAGCAGTGTGGAGCTCTCCTCATCCTCCGAGCTGTAGGACGAGTCGTTATCCGAGGAGCACAGGCTGGAACTGGACATGGAGCCAGAGCTGGACGAACTTGAGGAACCAGAGGAAGAGGATGAGACGGAGAGGCGCGAGAGAAAGCTTCCCGCCGTCCTCAGTCCTCCAGAGGCTGCTGTGGCCAGCGCAGCCCCCCTTCTCCTCCTCCTCTCCTCCTCTTCCTCCTCCTCTTCGTTGTCCAGGTCCGAGTAGGAGCTGTGGCAGTCCCGATGGCAGCTGAGACCAAGCTCGCCGACACCGTACTCCCCAATAGCCAGGGAGGGAGAAGCCTTCCTCTGTGGAGGAGGGGCACCCTTGTGGAGCTCAGCCCTTGTGGCAGAAACTCCCTTCCTGTTGTCCTTGACCAGCAGGACTGGGTGGGTGTAGGCCTCAGGCCTGGGGAGGCCGCCCACGCCTTTGGCCCCGAACCCAGAGCCACCGCCCAGCAGCAGCAGGGCCTTGCTGTTCTTCGTCTTGGGTGAAGTCACCCCCTCGTGATCCAGTTTGACCAGGAACTCCTGACTGCTCTTCCTGCTGCTCCGCGGCACCTCGCCGGGCCTCCGTCTCTGGACATAGGGCCCGGTCCTGGAACCCAGGGACATGCCGGTGGGCTGGGTGCTACAGAAGGAGGAGTAGCCGTTAGCGATGCTGCTGAAGGAGTCAACCTCGAAGGAGCTGCTGCTGAACAGACCCTTGGTTGGGGCAGAGACAGGGGCCGGGGGCAGGGGGAACAGATGTGCCTCCCTCGTCCCCCTCTGGGCCTTCCTGGGAGTCCCGTTGAGCTGGAACAGATTTTCACAGGCCCTCTTCCTGGGGACAGCCACAGCCGGCCAGCTGAGCGGAGGGGCTGCGTTCCTATTGGTGCTGTCTGACAGGTTCTTCTTCTTCCCTGAACCTTTGGGTCTCCCTGCAATTCAAACCAATTGAATGTCTGGTAAGTCACCAATCAGTTCACACTACATAGACCTTTACAAGAGCAAGAGGTTACAAGAAATGAATGACACACACTTTTTCTGCGTCCCATCAGGCTAAATATACTATAATTAGTTTTTCAAATGGAGTGGATATAAAGCACGTATGTAGATGATCTTGTCTGACCTGGTCGTCTCCTGACTGGCTCTGTGCTGGCCTGTCTCTCAGAGACTCTCTCACTCAGGGGGGCTTTTTCCAGACTGAAGCTCCTCCGAGCCGCCCGGCCGCTAGACACCAGGTGGGCAGGGGACGACTCCGCACCTACAGAGGGACAGGAAGGGGAGGCGGGGGTTAATACATCTCTAACATACACCTGCATAATCACTGTCATAAGTAATACGTATAAGTAAGTAGCCTTGCACAAGCCTTGGCTAGTGTGAGCCGGAATGACTCATAGGAGCAGGAGCCCATCTCCTGTTTCTGTAGCGTGAGGCAGCTTGATGTACAAGTTCACCCCCTGGACAAGAGGTTAGCCTATCGCAGGACCTTACCCCCAAAATCTATCTCCTTAATGCCCAGTGCCACGCCGAGGCGCATTGGGCCCATTTTTTTGGTCTTTGTTATGCCTTGGCTAGGGATCGAACTACCAACCTTCCAATTACAGGGCAGACACTAACATCAAGGCCACTGAGTTGGTCAATAAAGTCATAGTAATGTCTAAAATGCAGCAAGATATTGTCCATGATTCATAATGTGACTGGAAGGTCTCTTATAAGGTCTCATAATAATTGTAATGAGAAGGTCAGGTATAGTTGGTAATCCTGTAATCATACAAGGTGGACGACAGGGGGACACAAAAAGAGACACTCACAGTGGATCTGGTAGCCCGGGGGGAGGAGGCGGATGTTTAGGAGGGAGATCCTCCCCCTGTCTCCGTCATCAAACTCCACCATTACACCTCCCTGCTTCCCCTCCTCCCCGGAACCACCTGCATCAGCACAAAGTATACACACATTTAAAGAGGAACCACAGGCATCGTTAGTCAAACAGTCAAAGTGAATCAATTGCTAAATGAATCAAATAAATAATAACACAAAAGGATGAATGCGGACACAGAGGAAGTGATCCAGTATCTCTCACCTTGACGTATGTTGCCTGGGTATAGGCAGCGAGAGCGTTCACTCCAGTAGGCACACACCCTCGTCCCCTCAGAGAGCACCGACTCTGTCTCTGGACGCACATCCAGGACCTGAAAGTCAAACAGACACTGAGTTAAGCCAGATACACTATAGACCGACAGCACACACACACACACACACACACACACACACACACACACACACACACACACACACACACACACACACACACACACACACACACACACACACACACACACACACACACACACACACACACACACACACGGCTGGTCACTGTGCCACACTGCCAAGCAGCACTATCTTATGCCAATGTGCCAGTCACAGCTGAAAGGAGCGGAAGCTGTGATGCAGTAGATCCTGACTGAAGTAATACTAAGGAGGAGATGAATGGGGGGACTGTGATTGCAGGTTGCCAGATTCTCCTCCCTGACAATGCAGCCAGGGCCCAGCATCCGCCACTCACTGGAGCCCCTTTCAGAATGTTTTCATTTACAGTTGCCATGGAGAGGGGTCCCTTGACTGATGATGTGTGAGGTAAAGGCGGGAATGTGTATGTGTGTGTTTTGGTGGTGTGTTTGTGTGACTTCGTGTTTGTGTGTTCATGGTTGTGTGTGTTTAAGTGCACACACGCACGTGAATACATATATGTGTGAGTGGGACCTCAGGCTCTGCTCAGGGGATATGGGGTCCTGGTGTAGGAGGTATTCATGAAAGGCTGTTGAACATGGGGTCTTGGTGTAGGAGGTATTCATGAAAGGCTGTTGAACATGGGGTCCTGGTATAGGAGGTATTCATGAAAGGCTGTTGAACATGGGGTCTTGGTGTAGGAGGTATTCATGAAAGGCTGTTGAACATGGGGTCCTGGTGTAGGAGGTATTCATGAAAGGCTGTTGAACATGGGGTCTTGGTGTAGGAGGTATTCATGAAAGGCTGTTGAACATGGGGTCCTGGTGTAGGAGGTATTCATGAAAGGCTGTTGAACATGGGGTCCTGGTGTAGGAGGTATTCATGGGAGGTATTCATGAAAGGCTGTTGAACATGGGGTCTTGGTGTAGGAGGTATTCATGAAAGGCTGTTGAACATGGGGTCCTGGTGTAGGAGGTATTCATGAAAGGCTGTTGAACATGGGGTCCTGGTGTAGGAGGTATTCATGAAAGGCTGTTGAACATGGGGTCTTGGTGTAGGAGGTATTCATGAAAGGCTGTTGAACATGAGGTCCTGGTGTAGGAGGTATTCATGGGAGGTATTCATGAAAGGCTGTTGAACATGGGGTCTTGGTGTAGGAGGTATTCATGAAAGGCTGTTGAACATGGGGTCCTGGTGTAGGAGGTATTCATGAAAGGCTGTTGAACATGGGGTCTTGGTGTAGGAGGTATTCATGAAAGGCTGTTGAACATGGGGTCCTGGTGTAGGAGGTATTCATGAAAGGCTGTTTAACATGGGGTCTTGGTGTAGGAGGTATTCATGAAAGGCTGTTGAACATGGGGTCCTGGTGTAGGAGGTATTCATGAAAGGCTGTTGAACATGGGGTCCTGGTGTACACTAGGTATTCATGAAAGGCTGTTGAACATGGGGTCCTGGTGTAGGAGGTATTCATGAAAGGCTGTTGAACATGGGGTCTTGGTGTAGGAGGTATTCATGAAAGGACTGTTGAACATGGGGTCCTGGTATAGGAGGTATTCATGAAAGGCTGTTGAACATGGGGTCTTGGTGTGGAGGTATTCATGAAAGGCTGTTGAACATGGGGTCCTGGTGTAGGAGGTATTCATGAAAGGCTGTTGAACATGGGGTCCTGGTGTAGGAGGTATTCATGAAAGGCTGTTGAACATGAGGTCCTGGTGTAGGAGGTATTCATGGGAGGTATTCATGAGAAGGATACCTATCTGCTTGTGAGAGAGGCTGTTGAACATGGGGTCTTGGTGTAGGAGGTATTCATGAAAGGCTGTTGAACATGGGGTCCTGGTGTAGGAGGTATTCATGAAAGGCTGTTGAACATGGGGTCCTGGTGTAGGAGGTATTCATGAAAGGCTGTTGAACATGGGGTCTTGGTGTAGGAGGTATTCATGAAAGGCTGTTGAACATGAGGTCCTGGTGTAGGAGTATTCATGGGAGGTATTCATGAAAGGCTGTTGAACATGGGGTCTTGGTGTAGGAGGTATTCATGAAAGGCTGTTGAACATGGGGTCCTGGTGTAGGAGGTATTCATGAAAGGCTGTTGAACATGGGGTCTTGGTGTAGGAGGTATTCATGAAAGGCTGTTGAACATGGGGTCCTGGTGTAGGAAAGTATTCATGAAAGGCTGTTGAACATGGGGTCTTGGTGTAGGAGGTATTCATGAAAGGCTGTTGAACATGGGGTCTTGGTGTAGGAGGTATTCATGAAAGGCTGTTGGAAGAAAGTGGAAGAAGACAAGAAAGTGGAAGTATGGTGTAATCATGAACAGCTGATCCTCGGCTGTTTACAAAGTACATGCACACACACTACACAGCGGAAGGCACACACACAGTTACAAAGTGGACGACACAGCTGCCAAGGGTAGGGCACTGATGGACTCTACTGGGCCTAGTTACTTTAACACTATATAAATGCTTATGTGTCAGGGAGGAAAGACTCCTAGTTTTGACTAAAGGATACCTATCTGCTTGTGAGAGAGAGAGAGATAGAGAGATCCTCCTGATTACTAAAGTGTGTAAAGTAGTGTGAGAGGATCCTCCTGTGTTACTGTATGTGTGTGTGTGTGTGTGGATCCTGTGTGTTACTAAAGTTTCATTATAGTATAATTGTTGGTTGATGAATGTGTATCTCCTGTTGAAAAGTATATAAAGTAGCATTTCACTTTGTGTGTGTGTGTGTGTGTGTGGTGTTGTCCTGGCATATACAATGTAAGAATGAGAGTCATTTCCCCACTGGAGATCAATAAAGTTTATTAAAATGATGACTTGGCGAGGATCCTCCTAGTTACTAAAGTATATAAAGTAGCAGTGAGAGGATCCTCCTAGTTACTAAAGTATATAAAGTAGCAGTGAGAGGATCCTCCTAGTTACTAAAGTATATAAAGTAGCAGTGAGAGGATCCTCCTAGTTACTAAAGTATATAAAGTAGCATAGAGGATCCTCCTGGTTACTAAAGTATATAAAGTAGCAGTGAGAGGATCCTCCTAGTTACTAAAGTATATAAAGTAGCAGTGAGAGGATCCTCCTAGTTACTAAAGTATGTCAAGTAGAATAGAGGATCCTCCTGGTTACTAAAGTATATAAAGTAGCAGTGAGAGGATCCTCCTAGTTACTAAATTATATAAAGTAGAAGTGAGAGGATCCTCCTAGTTACTAAAGTATATAAAGTAGCAGTGAGAGGATCCTCCTAGTTACTAAAGTATATAAAGTAGCAGTGAGAGGATCCTCCTAGTTACTAAAGTATATAAAGTAGCAGTGAGAGGATCCTCCTAGTTACTAAAGTATATAAAGTAGAAGTGAGAGGATCCTCCTAGTTACTAAAGTATGTCAAGTAGGATAGAGGATCCTCCTGGTTGCTAAAGTATGTCAAGTAGGATAGAGGATCCTCCTAGTTACTAAAGTATATAAAGTAGCAGTGAGAGGATCCTCCTGGTTACTAAATTATATAAAGTAGAAGTGAGAGGATCCTCCTAGTTACTAAAGTATGTCAAGTAGGATAGAGGATCCTCCTAGTTACTAAAGTATATAAAGTAGCAGTGAGAGGATCCTCCTGGTTACTAAAGTATATAAAGTAGCAGTGAGAGGATCCTCCTAGTTACTAAAGTATATAAAGTAGCAGGGAGAGGATCCTTCTAGTTACTAAAGTATATAAAGTAGCAGTGCGAGGATTCTCCTAGTTACTAAAGTATGTCAAGTCGGAATGATGCAAAAAAAACATTGAGGAACCTCCAGGTTGTCCTATAAAGTACACACAATCCTCTCCTGTATATAAAGTAGCAGTGAGAGGATCCTCCTGTGTTACTAAAGTATGTGTGTGTAGTGTGTGAGAGTGATCCTGTGTGTGTTACTAAAGTATGGTGTGGTGTGGTGTGTGTCCTCCTGGTTGGTGTGGTGTATATAAAGTAGCAGTGAGTGGTCCTGTGGTTGGTGTGTGTGTATAAAGTAGCAGTGTGTGTGTGGTGTCCTGTGTGTGTGTATGTGTGGTGTGTGCAAAAAAACATGTGTGTGTGTGTGTGTGGTGTGGTGTGGTGTGTGTGTGGTGTGTGTGTGTGTGTGTGTGTGTGTGTGTGTGTGTGTGTGTGTGTGTGTGTGTGTGTGTGTGTGTGTGTGTGTGTGTGTGTGTGTATGGTGTGTGTGTGTGTATGGTGTGTGTGTGTGTATGGTGTGTGGTGTGGTGTGGTGTGGTGTGTGTGTGTGTGTATGGTGTGTGTGTGTGTGTGTGTGCGTGTGTGTGTGTGTGTGTGTGTGTGGTGTGGTGTGTGGTGTGTGGCGTGTGGTGTGTGGTGTGGTGTGTGTGTGTGTGTGTGGTGTGGTGTGTGTGTGTGTGTGTGTGTTGTGGGTCTAAGGTCTCTGTTATGAGATGACCCAGCTGCCACTGAGCCGTAGCACCAGGATGTCATCAGAATGTGGGGCAAAAGTCACCGGTTCGGTTTACAATAAACACCAGCAGAGCTTTCCTCCCAGGAAAAACACACATACGCATCATGCACGCAAACACACACACACAGGAACGAGAAAGCTTACTTGAACAAGTTACACAGCGAAACACAAATGAATGCCCGCCAAGAATGCCCTGTGGTTTACAGTGTATAATTAGGCTTCATTTCACTGATGTCTTAGATAAACTGTAACGTTAGCTTTGCCTGGAGCACCATCAGAAACTACAGACAGCAAACACACACACTCTGCTACTCAAACCCAGGTGCTAAAGAGACAATCTAACTGAGGGTTGAGATTGTTAGTTTTATTGGCGTACTCACTGGTATCTGGTATGTATTTTCTCTGGCTACGGCTGCTATCCTACCTGCTGATCATTAGCAGGGTCGTGTTCATTAGCGAACGCAACATATTTGTTTTTTAAGCACTTCGCAAATGAGCGTTTCTTCTTGCACATGTCCAGGTAATCCCTCCCTGTTTCCGTGTGGTTTCTTCCCGTTGGTGCCTAATGAACATGGCCCTGAACGGTTCTTTATATGTTCTGCTAGATCTGCAGGTAACTGACAACGTAAAGGAAACAGCAACGTGAAGTGTCTTAATTGGGCGTTGGGCCACCAGGAGCCACCAGAACAGCGTCTGAAACTCTAT
>NW_027008377.1:20000-72500 GCF_036934945.1 Oncorhynchus masou masou | reverse complement strand
TCTCCATCAGTATGGGCAGCCTGTGTCTCCATCAGTATGGGCAGCCTGTGTCTCCATCAGTATAGGCAGCCTGTGTCTCCATCAGTATGGGCAGCCTGTGTCTCCATCAGTATGTGCAGCCTGGGTCTCCATCAGTATGGGCAGCCTGTGTCTCCATCAGTATGTGCAGCCTGGGTCTCCATCAGTATAGGCAGCCTGTGTCTCCATCAGTATGGGCAGCCTGTGTCTCCATCAGTATAGGCAGCCTGTGTCTCCATCAGTATGGGCAGCCTGTGTCTCCATCAGTATGGGCAGCCTGTGTCTCCATCAGTATGTGCAGCCTGTGTCTCCATCAGTATGGGCAGCCTGTGTCTCCATCAGTATAGGCAGCCTGTGTCTCCATCAGTATGGGCAGCCTGTGTCTCCATCAGTATGTGCAGCCTGGGTCTCCATCAGTATGGGCAGCCTGTGTCTCCATCAGTATGTGCAGCCTGGGTCTCCATCAGTATAGGCAGCCTGTGTCTCCATCAGTATGGGCAGCCTGTGTCTCCATCAGTATGGGCAGCCTGTGTCTCCATCAGTATGTGCAGCCTGTGTCTCCATCAGTATGTGCTGCCTGTGTCTCCATCAGTATGGGCAGCCTGTGTCTCCATCAGTATGGGCAGCCTGTGTCTCCATCAGTATGGGCAGCCTGTGTCTCCATCAGTATGTGCAGCCTGTGTCTCCATCAGTATGGGCAGCCTGTGTCTCCATCAGTATGTGCAGCCTGTGTCTCCATCAGTATGGGCAGCCTGTGTCTCCATCAGTATGTGCAGCCTGTGTCTCCATCAGTATGGGCAGCCTGTGTCTCCATCAGTATGGGCAGCCTGTGTTACCAGGAGGGGAAGTCTGCATCGTCTCCCATTAAGACACAACACATGTATGGAGCAGGTGATAGAGGGATTATCACTACTCAGTGACTTGGTTAAAAGTACACACACACGAGCACAGAAACTCACAGAGGGTAGAGGACAGTAGAGGAGAGGACAGTAGAGGACAGTAGAGGAGAGGACAGTAGAGGAGAGGACAGTAGAGGACAGTAGAGGAGAGGACAGTAGAGGAGAGGACAGTAGAAGAGAGGACAGTAGAGGACAGTAGTGGACAGGACAGTAGAGGAGAGGACAGTAGAGGACAGTAGAGGAGAGGACAATAGAGGAGAGGACAGTAGAGGAGAGGACAGTGGAGGACAGTAGAGGAGAGGACAGTAGAGGACAGTAGAGGAGAGGACAGTAGAGGAGAGTACAGTAGAGCAGAGGAGAGTAGAGTAGATGACAGTAGAGGAGAGGACAGCAGAGGACAGTAGAGGAGAGGACAGTAGAGGAGAGGACAGTAGAGGACAGTAGAGGAGAGGACAGTAGAGGACAGTAGAGGAGAGGACAGTAGAGGACAGTAGAGGACAGTAGAGGACAGGACAGAAGAGGAGGATCCAGAGTGGGTTAGTCCAGCGTGACCACATCCCAGAGGTCTAGGTGTGGAGGGAACTATTGTTTTCTAAAGAGGGGGTAGGAACTGAACTCACCGCTTCCTGCAGCAGTTGCTCCAGTGAGTAGATTCTGGGGCGATTTCCTCTCTCCCCGTCAATAACAATGCTGTAGCTGGAGATTGAGAAAGAGGAGAGAGAGAGAGCGAGAGAGAGGGAAGGGAAGGAGGAGGAAGAGGAAGGGAGAGAGAGAGAGGAAGAGAGAGAAAGGAATAGAGATAGAGAGTAAGAGGAAGGGAGAGGGAGAGAAAGAGAGGGAGAGAGAGAGATCGAGAGAGGAAGAGTAGAGAGAGAGAGGAAGAGCAGAGAGAGAAAACTATTTTCAGCTGTGTGGGTATTATGCCTGCCTGGTTTCACGTGTCACTGTCCCACTCCTCTGTTCCACTTGCCTGCTGCCGGAGCAGCATTATCGACACTCTTCTACTCAGAGTGAGCTGGGTGAGAGAAGACATGGAGTTATGTAACAGAGAGGAGGAGGAGGAGAGAGAGGGAGGGGGAGGAGGAGGAGAGAGAGGGAGGAGGAGAGAGAGGGAGGAGGAGGAGGAGAGAGAGGGAGGAGGAGGAGGGGAGAGAGGGAGGGGGAGGAGGAGGAGAGAGAGGGAGGAGGAGGAGGAGAGAGGGAGGAGGAGAGAGAGGGAGGAGGAGGAGGAGAGAGAGGGAGGAGGAGGAGAGAGAGAGGGAGGAGGAGGAGAGAGAGGGAGGAGGAGGAGGAGGAGAGAGAGGGAGGAGGAGGAGGAGAGAGAGGGAGGAGGAGGAGGAGAGAGAGGGAGGAGGAGGAGAGAGAGGGAGGAGGAGGAGGGGAGGAGGAGAGAGATGGAGAAAGGAAGAGAGTGCTCTGCAGGGGTTGTGTGGACTCCTTCTGGAGTGATAGGCTAAGATGCCAACACTGAGTCACTCACTGCAGAGAAGACCAACCATGGCTCCCAGCCACTGAGGTAGAAGTGGCTGATACTGTATATACTGTGTGTGCGTGCGTGTGCGTGTATGTGTGTGTGTGTGTGCGTGCGTGCGTGTACTCACTAGTGTAAGATGCTCTGGATAAAAGTGTCTGCTAACTGACTGACATGTAGATGTAAAGGTATAGTTACATGTCTGGCAGCTCCAGTGTGTGGACCCGGGCTGCATAGAGAAGTTCATCCTCCTTGGAGATCAGCACCCTGAGTCCATCTGTCAGCAGCTGTCTGGTCAGGACACAGCTGGGGGCTGCTGGGTAAGGCGTACACAGTCATTTAATGAAAGACAGCACACATCAACAGTGCGTATGGAAGTGCATATTTGTTCCCTCCTATCGTGTGTGTGTGTGTGTGTGTGTGTGTGTGTGTGTGTGTCTGTGTGTGTGTGTGTGTGTGTGTGTCTGTGTGTGTGTGTGTGTGTGTGTGTGTGTGTGTGTGTGTGTGTGTGTGTGTGTGTGTGTGTGTGTGTGTGTGTGTGTGTGTGTGTGTGTGTGTGTGTGTCTGTCTGTGTCTGTGTGTGTGTGTGTGTGTGTGTGAGTCTGTGTGTGTGTGGTGTGTGTTTAACTATTGCTGTGGTAATCAGAAGTCCTCACAAGGATTGTAAAACGAGGAAAATTCAGACAAGTGGGGACATTTTCCGGTCCCCACGAGGAAGAAGGCTATTTTAGGCTTAGGGGTTACAGTTTAGGGTTACAGTTAGGGTTAGGGGTTAGGTAAAATAGGATTTTGGATGGGAATCAATTATTTGGTCCCCACAAGGATAGTAATACAAAACTGTGTGTGACAGTGTTCCCTCCTCACCTAGTGTACTCCTGGGGATGTGAGGGTATGATGGGTTACTGTCCTCATCCCCCTCTGAGAAGCTGCTATCATCCTCATCCATCTGAAAGCCCTCGTCCGCCGCCATGCTCTCTAGTAGACGGCTCACTGCACGGCCCTTGGGCTGGGGGGGAGAGAGAGACAGAGAGAGAGAGAGAGAGAGAGAGAGACAGAGAGAGAGAGAGAGAGAGAGAGACAGAGAGAGAGAGAGACAGAGAGAGAGGAAGTTAGTTAGCATGTAACTCAGAGATTGACACTAAACTCTGCATATGCAGTATGTACCCTGGAGGTAGTCATTTTCCCTGACATAGTTTCACTCTTCCACATAAGAAGGTGCGATCCACACTCCCCCAATCCCCCCATTTCCTGCCCCCCACCCCCCTTCACACAGTTACTCAGCAGGGAGGGAGTGGGATGTGACCTGGTACTGTATCCATGGTGATAGAGCATATCACTTTGAATTCCAGGCTGTCAGATGCTAAATGCTAAATGACATACCGGTACATACATAGTGAGCCGTCTACTACGAATGTAGGACCTGCCAATGGCAAATCAGATCAGACAAATGAGAGGATAGAGGTGAGCAATGAGGGCCGATTGAGTGATTCTGATTACCTGTTTGTTTCGGATCCTCCTCCCCCTGCACGTGTTGTCGTCACTCTGAGGTGATTGGACACCGCCTGACCAGCAACCTCTCCTCTGTGACATGTGACCAGGAAGAGAGGTGTGAGTGAGTGAGTAAATGAGTGTGCGAGTGTGTGTGTGTGGATCTCTGCATGGCCAGTGCTACAGTATGAATCATCCCAGTGTGAGGAGAGAAAGGCGTCAGGTTGTCTTGGTTATGTGAGAGATCGAGATACAGACTGAAGTTGTGTAATTGTCTAAATTCTAAATCTTTCAATATATTCACTTTTAGATAAAAAAAAAGGTCTATCTAGAACCTAAAAGGGTTTTTTGGCTGTCCCCATAGGAGAACCCTTTGAAGAACCCTTTTTGGTTCCAGATAGAACCCTTTTGGTTCGAGGTAGAAAACCTTTGGGTTCTATATAGAACCCATGCCACAGAGCATTCTACATGGAAGCCCAGAGGGTTCTCCTATGGGGACAGCCGAAGAACCCTTTTGGAACCCTTTTCTCTAAGAGTGCATCACACTCTGGGTTAACTTCACATGTTCTAAGAGGTTGAAGTTGTGTCATTGTAACTAGGTTCAGTTTTGCATTTTCCTCCACTAATGGATTTGGATAAGGGGAGCTGCTACTCGATCTGGACCTGGGCAGTGGTGTAAAGTACTTAAGTCCTTTTTTGGGGTATCTGTACTTCACTATTTATATTTTTGACATTTTTACTTCACTACATTCCAAAAGAAAATGATGTATTTTTTACTCCATACATTTTCTCTGACACCCAACACAACTAGTAGCATTTTGAATGTTTATTAGCAGGACAGGAAAATGGTCCAATTCACACACTTATGAAGAGAACATCCCTGGTCATCTACTGCCTCTGATCTGGTGGACTCACTAAACACACATGCTTAGTTTGTAAATGATGTCTGAGTATTGGAGTGTTCCCCTGGCTATCTGTAAATGATGTCTGAGTATTGGAGTGTTCCCCTGGCTATCTGTAAATGATGTCTGAGTATTGGAGTGTTCCCCTGGCTATCTGTAAATTATGTCTGAGTATTGGAGTGTTCCCCTGGCTATCTGTAAATGATGTCTGAGTATTGGAGTGTTCCCCTGGCTATCTGTAAATGATGTCTGAGTATTGGAGTGTTCCCCTGGCTATCTGTAAATTATGTCTGAGTATTGGAGTGTTCCCCTGGCTATCTGTAAATTATGTCTGAGTATTGGAGTGTTCCCCTGGCTATCTGTAAATGATGTCTGAGTATTGGACTGTTCCCCTGGCTATCTGTAAATGATGTCTGAGTATTGGACTGTTCCCCTGGCTATCTGTAAATTTTGTCTGAGTATTGGAGTGTTCCCCTGGCTATCTGTAAATGATGTCTGAGTATTGGACTGTTCCCCTGGCTATCTGTAAATGATGTCTGAGTATTGGACTGTGTCCCTGGCAATCTGTAAATTATGTCTGAGTATTGGAGTGTTCCCCTGGCTATCTGTAAATGATGTCTGAGTATTGGAGTGTTCCCCTGGCTATCTGTAAATTATGTCTGAGTATTGGAGTGTTCCCCTGGCTATCTGTAAATGATGTCTGAGTATTGGACTGTTCCCCTGGCTATCTGTAAATGATGTCTGAGTATTGGACTGTTCCCCTGGCTATCTGTAAATGATGTCTGAGTATTGGACTGTGCCCCTGGCTATCTGTAAATGATGTCTGAGTATTGGACTGTGTCCCTGGCTATCTGTAAATGATGTCTGAGTATTGGTGTGTTCCCCTGGCTATCTGTAAATGATGTCTGAGTATTGGACTGTTCCCCTGGCTATCTGTAAATTATGTCTGAGTATTGGACTGTGCCCCTGGCTATCTGTAAATGATGTCTGAGTATTGGACTGTGCCCCTGGCTATCTGTAAATGATGTCTGAGTATTGGACTGTGCCCCTGGCTATCTGTAAATGATGTCTGAGTATTGGTGTGTTCCCCTGGCTATCTGTAAATGATGTCTGAGTATTGGTGTGTTCCCCTGGCTATCTGTAAATGATGTCTGAGTATTGGAGTGTTCCCCTGGCTATCTGTAAATGATGTCTGAGTATTGGAGTGTTTCCCTGGCTATCTGTAAATGATGTCTGAGTATTGGACTGTTCCCCTGGCTATCTGTAAATGATGTCTGAGTATTGGAGTGTTCCCCTGGCAATCTGTAAATTATGTCTGAGTATTGGACTGTGCCCCTGGCTATCTGTAAATGATGTCTGAGTATTGGAGTGTTCCCTTGGCTATCTGTAAATGATGTCTGAATATATGAGTGTTCCCCTGGCTATCTGTAAATGATGTCTGAGTATTGGAGTGTTCCCATGGCTATCTGTAAATGATGTCTGAGTATTGGAGTGTTCCCCTGGCTATCTGTAAATGATGTCTGAGTAATGGACTGTGCCCCTGGCTATCTGTAAATGATGTCTGAGTATTGGAGTGTTCCCCTGGCTATCTGTAAATGATGTCTGAGTATTGGAGTGTTCCCCTGGCTATCTGTAAATGATGTCTGAGTATTGGACTGTGGCCCTGGCTATCTGTAAATGATGTCTGAGTATTGGAGTGTTCCCCTGGCTATCTGTAAATGATGTCTGAGTATTGGAGTGTTCCCCTGGCTATCTGTAAATGATGTCTGAGTATTGGACTGTGCCCCTGGCTATCTGTAAATGATGTCTGAGTATTGGAGTGTTTCCCTGGCTATCTGTAAATGATGTCTGAGTATTGGACTGTGCCCCTGGCTATCTGTAAATGATGTCTGAGTATTGGACTGTGCCCATGGCTATCTGTAAATGATGTCTGAGTATTGGACTGTGCCCCTGGCTATCTGTAAATGATGTATGAGTATTGGAGTGTTTCCCTGGCTATCTGTAAATGATGTCTGAGTATTGGACTGTGCCCCTGGCTATCTGTAAATGATGTCTGAGTATTGGAGTGTTCCCCTGGCTATCTGTAAATGATGTCTGAGTATTGGAGTGTTCCCCTGGCTATCTGTAAATTATGTCTGAGTATTGGAGTGTTCCCCTGGCTATCTGTAAATGATGTCTGAGTATTGGACTGTGCCCCTGGCTATCTGTAAATGATGTCTGAGTATTGGACTGTGCCCCTGGCTATCTGTAAATGATGTCTGAGTATTGGTGTGTTCCCCTGGCTATCTGTAAATGATGTCTGAGTATTGGAGTGTTCCCCTGGCTATCTGTAAATGATGTCTGAGTATTGGACTGTGCCCCTGGCTATCTGTAAATGATGTCTGAGTATTGGACTGTTCCCCTGGCTATCTGTAAATGATGTCTGAGTATTGGAGTGTTCCCCTGGCTATCTGTAAATGATGTCTGAGTATTGGAGTGTTCCCTTGGCTATCTGTAAATGATGTCTGAATATATGAGTGTTCCCCTGGCTATCTGTAAATGATGTCTGAGTATTGGAGTGTTCCCATGGCTATCTGTAAATGATGTCTGAGTATTGGAGTGTTCCCCTGGCTATCTGTAAATGATGTCTGAGTAATGGACTGTGCCCCTGGCTATCTGTAAATGATGTCTGAGTATTGGAGTGTTCCCTGGCTATCTGTAAATGATGTCTGAGTATTGGAGTGTTCCCCTGGCTATCTGTAAATGATGTCTGAGTATTGGACTGTGGCCCTGGCTATCTGTAAATGATGTCTGAGTATTGGAGTGTTCCCCTGGCTATCTGTAAATGATGTCTGAGTATTGGAGTGTTCCCCTGGCTATCTGTAAATGATGTCTGAGTATTGGACTGTGCCCCTGGCTATCTGTAAATGATGTCTGAGTATTGGAGTGTTTCCCTGGCTATCTGTAAATGATGTCTGAGTATTGGACTGTGCCCCTGGCTATCTGTAAATGATGTCTGAGTATTGGACTGTGCCCATGGCTATCTGTAAATGATGTCTGAGTATTGGACTGTGCCCCTGGCTATCTGTAAATGATGTATGAGTATTGGAGTGTTTCCCTGGCTATCTGTAAATGATGTCTGAGTATTGGACTGTGCCCCTGGCTATCTGTAAATTATGTCTGAGTATTGGAGTGTTCCCCTGGCTATCTGTAAATGATGTCTGAGTATTGGAGTGTTCCCCTGGCTATCTGTAAATGATGTCTGAGTATTGGACTGTGCCCCTGGCTATCTGTAAATGATGTCTGAGTATTGGACTGTGCCCCTGGCTATCTGTAAATGATGTCTGAGTATTGGTGTGTTCCCCTGGCTATCTGTAAATGATGTCTGAGTATTGGAGTGTTCCCCTGGCTATCTGTAAATGATGTCTGAGTATTGGACTGTGCCCCTGGCTATCTGTAAATGATGTCTGAGTATTGGACTGTTCCCCTGGCTATCTGTAAATGATGTCTGAGTATTGGAGTGTTCCCCTGGCTATCTGTAAATGATGTCTGAGTATTGGACTGTGCCCCTGGCTATCTGTAAATTATGTCTGAGTATTGGAGTGTTCCCCTGGCTATCTGTAAATGATGTCTGAGTATTGGAGTGTTCCCCTGGCTATCTGTAAATGATGTCTGAGTATTGGACTGTGCCCCTGGCTATCTGTAAATGATGTCTGAGTATTGGACTGTGCCCCTGGCTATCTGTAAATGATGTCTGAGTATTGGTGTGTTCCCCTGGCTATCTGTAAATGATGTCTGAGTATTGGAGTGTTCCCCTGGCTATCTGTAAATGATGTCTGAGTATTGGACTGTGCCCCTGGCTATCTGTAAATGATGTCTGAGTATTGGACTGTTCCCCTGGCTATCTGTAAATGATGTCTGAGTATTGGAGTGTTCCCCTGGCTATCTGTAAATGATGTCTGAGTATTGGTGTGTTCCCCTGGCTATCTGTAAATGATGTCTGAGTATTGGAGTGTTCCCCTGGCTATCTGTAAATTATGTCTGAGTATTGGACTGTGCCCCTGGCTATCTGTAAATGATGTCTGAGTATTGGAGTGTTCCCTTGGCTATCTGTAAATGATGTCTGAATATATGAGTGTTCCCCTGGCTATCTGTAAATGATGTCTGAGTATTGGAGTGTTCCCATGGCTATCTGTAAATGATGTCTGAGTATTGGAGTGTTCCCCTGGCTATCTGTAAATGATGTCTGAGTAATGGACTGTGCCCCTGGCTATCTGTAAATGATGTCTGAGTATTGGAGTGTTCCCCTGGCTATCTGTAAATGATGTCTGAGTATTGGAGTGTTCCGCTGGCTATCTGTAAATGATGTCTGAGTATTGGAGTGTGCCCCTGGCTATCTGTAAATGATGTCTGAGTATTGGACTGTGCCCCTGGCTATCTGTAAATGATGTCTGAGTATTGGAGTGTGCCCCTGGCTATCTGTAAATGATGTCTGAGTATTGGACTGTGCCCCTGGCTATCTGTAAATGATGTCTGAGTATTGGAGTGTTCCCCTGGCTATCTGTAAATGATGTCTGGGTATTGGACTGTGCCCCTGGCTATCTGCAAATGATGTCTGAGTATTGGACTGTGTCCCTGGCTATCTGTAAATGATGTCTGAGTATTGGTGTGTTCCCCTGGCTATCTGTAAATGATGTCTGGGTATTGGACTGTGCCCCTGGCTATCTGCAAATGATGTCTGAGTATTGGAGTGTTCCCCTGGCTATCTGTAAATGATGTCTGAGTATTGGAGTGTTCCCCTGGCTATCTGTAAATGATGTCTGAGTATTGGAGTGTTCCCTTGGCTATCTGTAAATGATGTCTGAGTATTGGACTGTGCCCCTGGCTATCTGTAAATTATGTCTGAGTATTGGACTGTGCCCCTGGCTATCTGTAAATGATGTCTGAGTATTGGAGTGTTCCCCTGGCTATCCGTAAATTTAAAAAACAGAAGATTGTACCGTATGAATTTCTTAATATTAGGAATTTTGAACGATTTAGACTTTTTCTTTTGATACTTAAATATATATATTAGCAATTCCATTTACTTTTGATACTCAAGTACATTTAAAACCAAATACCTTTTGACTTTTACTCAAGTAGTATTCTACTGGGTGACTTTCACTTGTACTGTAGTCATTTTCTATTAAGGAGTTTTTCCACCACTGTACCTAGGGGAACCTTCACCTGGATCGATTCCATACATCACATACAAACCACTCAGGTCCATATCAATGACTGAATAATCCGGATCTCTAGGACATACCCTGTGAATGGCTTTTCGGTGGAGCGACTGGGTAAGACTCTTTAGGAGGGCGGTCAGGTGTCTTTGTGAGACAGAGGTCCTGGGTTAGAGCCTTGGTATGAGCTGAAACAGGAGGAAGCGGTACTCGCCAAGAGAGCAGGGTGACGTCCTTAACACTAACCTTGTTAATGGGTCCCCTCAGCATGGTGCTCTTGCGTGTGGCCCTCTTCAGCCTCTCACTGGTGGTGGGGAAGGTGACCGGCCCCATGGTCCTCCGGTAGAGGCTGCCCCTGGTCCCTAGGCTCTCCCGGCGAGGCTCCTGGGACCTGGGTCCGCCGGCCCTCCTCATCCCCTCTGACTGGTCCTGGTACTCTGGGTGCTTCTTGGCTGCAGTGACCATGCCAAGCCTACAGGGGGCCCTCTTCCTCACCTTTACCTCTCCCTCTGCCCCAGACAGACTCTGGGAACCTGCATGGTTCCATCGAGAATTATATTCAGTAATACTGCATTTAGTATTTTAGTAATTTAGCATTCTCATTCAGTGTGACTTACAATCCAATTAGTGCATTCAACTAAAGGTCAAATAACCTCATATACAGTCTTTGCAAGTTCTTCAAAAAAGCCACAATCCTTCAAATCAGTGCCAGGAAGAAAAGACAGGTATGAGTGTAGAGGGGCAACGGTACACAGGTATGAGTGTAGAGGGGCAGCGGTACACAGGTATGAGTGTAGAGGGGCAGTGGTAGACATGTATGAGTGTAGAGAGTCAGTGGTAGACAGGTATGAGTGTAGAGAGTCAGTGATAGACATGTATGAGTGTAGAGAGTCAGTGGTAGACATGTATGATTGTAGAGAGTCAGTGGTAGACAGGTATGAGTGTAGAGAGTCAGTGATAGACAGGTATGAGTGTAGAGAGTCAGTGGTAGACATGTATGAGTGTAGAGAGTCAGTGGTAGACAGGTATGAGTGTAGAGAGTCAGTGGTAGACAGGTATGAGTGTAGAGAGTCAGTGGTAGACATGTATGAGTGTAGAGAGTCAGTGGTAGACAGGTATGAGTGTAGAGAGTCAGTGGTAGACAGGTATGAGTGTAGAGAGTCAGTGGTAGACAGGTATGAGTGTAGAGAGTCAGTGGTAGACATGTATGAGTGTAGAGAGTCAGTGGTAGACATGTATGAGTGTATAGAGTCAGTGGTAGACAGGTATGAGTGTAGAGAGTCAGTGGTAGACAGGTATGAGTGTAGAGAGTCAGTGGTAGACAGGTATGAGTGTAGAGAGTCAGTGGTAGACATGTATGAGTGTAGAGAGTCAGTGGTAGACATGTATGAGTGTAGAGAGTCAGTGGTAGACATGTATGAGTGTAGAGAGTCAGTGATAGACAGGTATGAGTGTAGAGAGTCAGTGGTAGACATGTATGAGTGTAGAGAGTCAGGGATAGACATATATGAGTGTAGAGAGTCAGTGGTAGACAGGTATGAGTGTAGAGAGTCAGTGGTGGACAGGTATGAGTGTAGAGAGTCAGTGATAGACATGTATGAGTGTAGAGAGTCAGTGATAGACATGTATGAGTGTAGAGAGTCAGTGGTAGACAGGTATGAGTGTAGAGAGTCAGTGGTAGACAGGTATGAGTGTAGAGAGTCAGTGGTAGACATGTATGAGTGTAGAGAGTCAGTGGTAGACATGTATGAGTGTAGAGAGTCAGTGGTGGACAGGTATGAGTGTAGAGAGTCAGTGGTAGACAGGTATGAGTGTAGAGAGTCAGTGGTAGACAGGTATGAGTGTAGAGAGTCAGTGGTAGACAGGTATGAGTGTAGAGAGTCAGTGGTAGACAGGTATGAGTGTAGAGAGTCAGTGGTAGACAGGTATGAGTGTAGAGAGTCAGTGGTAGACAGGTATGAGTGTAGAGAGTCAGTGGTAGACAGGTATGAGTGTAGAGAGTCAGTGATAGACAGGTATGAGTGTAGAGAGTCAGTGGTAGACAGGTATGAGTGTAGAGAGTCAGTGGTAGACAGGTATGAGTGTAGAGAGTCAGTGGTAGACAGGTATGAGTGTAGAGAGTCAGTGGTGGACAGGTATGAGTGTAGAGAGTCAGTGGTAGACAGGTATGAGTGTAGAGAGTCAGTGGTAGACATGTATGAGTGTAGAGAGTCAGTGGTAGACAGGTATGAGTGTAGAGAGTCAGTGGTAGACAGGTATGAGTGTAGAGAGTCAGTGGTAGACAGGTATGAGTGTAGAGAGTCAGTGGTAGACAGGTATGAGTGTAGAGAGTCAGTGGTAGACAGGTATGAGTGTAGAGAGTCAGTGGTAGACAGGTATGAGTGTAGAGAGTCAGTGGTAGACATGTATGAGTGTAGAGAGTCAGTGGTGGACAGGTATGAGTGTAGAGAGTCAGTGGTAGACAGGTATGAGTGTAGAGAGTCAGTGGTAGACAGGTATGAGTGTAGAGAGTCAGTGGTAGACAGGTATGAGTGTAGAGAGTCAGTGGTAGACAGGTATGAGTGTAGAGAGTCAGTGGTAGACAGGTATGAGTGTAGAGAGTCAGTGGTGGACAGGTATGAGTGTAGAGAGTCAGTGGTAGACAGGTATGAGTGTAGAGAGTCAGTGGTAGACAGGTATGAGTGTAGAGAGTCAGTGGTAGACAGGTATGAGTGTAGAGAGTCAGTGGTAGACAGGTATGAGTGTAGAGAGTCAGTGGTAGACAGGTATGAGTGTAGAGAGTCAGTGGTAGACAGGTATGAGTGTAGAGAGTCAGTGGTAGACAGGTATGAGTGTAGAGAGTCAGTGGTAGACAGGTATGAGTGTAGAGAGTCAGTGGTAGACAGGTATGAGTGTAGAGAGTCAGTGGTAGACAGGTATGAGTGTAGAGAGTTAGTGATAGACAGGTATGAGTGTAGAGAGTCAGTGGTAGACAGGTATGAGTGTAGAGAGTCAGTGGTAGACAGGTATGAGTGTAGAGAGTCAGTGGTAGACAGGTATGAGTGTAGAGAGTCAGTGGTAGACAGGTATGAGTGTAGAGAGTCAGTGGTAGACAGGTATGAGTGTAGAGAGTCAGTGGTAGACAGGTATGAGTGTAGAGAGTCAGTGGTAGACAGGTATGAGTGTAGAGAGTCAGTGGTAGACAGGTATGAGTGTAGAGAGTCAGTGGTAGACAGGTATGAGTGTAGAGAGTCAGTGGTAGACAGGTATGAGTGTAGAGAGTCAGTGATAGACAGGTATGAGTGTAGAGAGTCAGTGGTAGACAGGTATGAGTGTAGAGAGTCAGTGGTAGACAGGTATGAGTGTAGAGAGTCAGTGGTAGACAGGTATGAGTGTAGAGAGTCAGTGGTGGACAGGTATGAGTGTAGAGAGTCAGTGGTAGACAGGTATGAGTGTAGAGAGTCAGTGGTAGACATGTATGAGTGTAGAGAGTCAGTGGTAGACAGGTATGAGTGTAGAGAGTCAGTGGTAGACAGGTATGAGTGTAGAGAGTGGTAGACAGGTATGGTCAGTGGTAGACAGGTATGAGTGTAGAGAGTCAGTGGTAGACAGGTATGAGTGTAGAGAGTCAGTGGTAGACAGGTATGAGTGTAGAGAGTCAGTGGTAGACAGGTATGAGTGTAGAGAGTCAGTGGTAGACAGGTATGAGTGTAGAGAGTCAGTGGTAGACAGGTATGAGTGTAGAGAGTCAGTGGTAGACAGGTATGAGTGTAGAGAGTCAGTGGTAGACAGGTATGAGTGTAGAGAGTCAGTGGTAGACAGGTATGAGTGTAGAGAGTCAGTGGTAGACAGGTATGAGTGTAGAGAGTCAGTGGTAGACAGGTATGAGTGTAGAGAGTCAGTGGTAGACAGGTATGAGTGTAGAGAGTCAGTGGTAGACAGGTATGAGTGTAGAGAGTCAGTGGTAGACAGGTATGAGTGTAGAGAGTCAGTGGTAGACAGGTATGAGTGTAGAGAGTCAGTGGTAGACAGGTATGAGTGTAGAGAGTCAGTGGTAGACAGGTATGAGTGTAGAGAGTCAGTGGTAGACAGGTATGAGTGTAGAGAGTCAGTGGTAGACAGGTATGAGTGTAGAGAGTCAGTGGTAGACAGGTATGAGTGTAGAGAGTCAGTGATAGACAGGTATGAGTGTAGAGAGTCAGTGGTAGACAGGTATGAGTGTAGAGAGTCAGTGGTAGACAGGTATGAGTGTAGAGAGTCAGTGGTGGACAGGTATGAGTGTAGAGAGTCAGTGGTAGACAGGTATGAGTGTAGAGAGTCAGTGGTAGACAGGTATGAGTGTAGAGAGTCAGTGGTAGACAGGTATGAGTGTAGAGAGTCAGTGGTAGACAGGTATGAGTGTAGAGAGTCAGTGGTAGACAGGTATGAGTGTAGAGAGTCAGTGGTAGACAGGTATGAGTGTAGAGAGTCAGTGGTAGACAGGTATGAGTGTAGAGAGTCAGTGATAGACATGTATGAGTGTAGAGAGTCAGTGATAGACAGGTATGAGTGTAGAGAGTCAGTGGTAGACAGGTATGAGTGTAGAGAGTCAGTGGTAGACAGGTATGAGTGTAGAGAGTCAGTGGTGGACAGGTATGAGTGTAGAGAGTCAGTGGTAGACAGGTATGAGTGTAGAGAGTCAGTGGTAGACAGGTATGAGTGTAGAGAGTCAGTGGTAGACAGGTATGAGTGTAGAGAGTCAGTGGTAGACAGGTATGAGTGTAGAGAGTCAGTGATAGGCAGGTATGAGTGTAGAGAGTCAGTGGTAGACAGGTATGAGTGTAGAGAGTCAGTGGTAGACATGTATGAGTGTAGAGAGTCAGTGGTAGACAGGTATGAGTGTAGAGAGTCAGTGGTAGACATGTATGAGTGTAGAGAGTCAGTGGTAGACAGGTATGAGTGTAGAGAGTCAGTGGTAGACAGGTATGAGTGTAGAGAGTCAGTGGTAGACAGGTATGAGTGTAGAGAGTCAGTGGTGGACAGGTATGAGTGTAGAGAGTCAGTGGTAGACAGGTATGAGTGTAGAGAGTCAGTGGTAGACAGGTATGAGTGTAGAGAGTCAGTGGTAGACAGGTATGAGTGTAGAGAGTCAGTGGTAGACAGGTATGAGTGTAGAGAGACAGTGGTAGACAGGTATGAGTGTAGAGAGTCAGTGGTAGACAGGTATGAGTGTAGAGAGTCAGTGATAGACATGTATGAGTGTAGAGAGTCAGTGATAGACAGGTATGAGTGTAGAGAGTCAGTGGTAGACAGGTATGAGTGTAGAGAGTCAGTGGTAGACAGGTATGAGTGTAGAGAGTCAGTGGTGGACAGGTATGAGTGTAGAGAGTCAGTGGTAGACAGGTATGAGTGTAGAGAGTCAGTGGTAGACAGGTATGAGTGTAGAGAGTCAGTGATAGACATGTATGAGTGTAGAGAGTCAGTGATAGACAGGTATGAGTGTAGAGAGTCAGTGGTAGACAGGTATGAGTGTAGAGAGTCAGTGGTAGACAGGTATGAGTGTAGAGAGTCAGTGGTGGACAGGTATGAGTGTAGAGAGTCAGTGGTAGACAGGTATGAGTGTAGAGAGTCAGTGGTAGACAGGTATGAGTGTAGAGAGTCAGTGGTAGACAGGTATGAGTGTAGAGAGTCAGTGGTAGACAGGTATGAGTGTAGAGAGTCAGTGGTAGACAGGTATGAGTGTAGAGAGTCAGTGGTAGACAGGTATGAGTGTAGAGAGTCAGTGGTAGACAGGTATGAGTGTAGAGAGTCAGTGGTGGACAGGTATGAGTGTAGAGAGTCAGTGATAGGCAGGTATGAGTGTAGAGAGTCAGTGGTAGACAGGTAGGAGTGTAGAGAGTCAGTGGTAGACAGGTATGAGTGTAGAGAGTCAGTGATAGGCAGGTATGAGTGTAGAGAGTCAGTGGTAGACAGGTATGAGTGTAGAGAGTCAGTGGTAGACATGTATGAGTGTAGAGAGTCAGTGGTAGACAGGTATGAGTGTAGAGAGTCAGTGGTAGACATGTATGAGTGTAGAGAGTCAGTGGTAGACAGGTATGAGTGTAGAGAGTCAGTGGTAGACAGGTATGAGTGTAGAGAGTCAGTGGTAGACAGGTATGAGTGTAGAGAGTCAGTGGTAGACAGGTATGAGTGTAGAGAGTCAGTGGTAGACAGGTATGAGTGTAGAGAGTCAGTGGTAGACAGGTATGAGTGTAGAGAGTCAGTGGTAGACAGGTATGAGTGTAGAGAGTCAGTGGTAGACAGGTATGAGTGTAGAGACTCAGTGGTAGACAGGTATGAGTGTAGAGAGTCAGTGGTAGACAGGTATGAGTGTAGAGAGTCAGTGGTGGACAGGTATGAGTGTAGAGAGTCAGTGGTAGACAGGTATGAGTGTAGAGAGTCAGTGGTAGACAGGTATGAGTGTAGAGAGTCAGTGGTAGACAGGTATGAGTGTAGAGAGTCAGTGGTAGACAGGTATGAGTGTAGAGAGTCAGTGGTAGACAGGTATGAGTGTAGAGAGTCAGTGGTAGACAGGTATGAGTGTAGAGAGTCAGTGGTAGACAGGTATGAGTGTAGAGAGTCAGTGGTGGACAGGTATGAGTGTAGAGAGTCAGTGATAGGCAGGTATGAGTGTAGAGAGTCAGTGGTAGACAGGTATGAGTGTAGAGAGTCAGTGGTAGACAGGTAGGAGTGTAGAGAGTCAGTGGTAGACAGGTATGAGTGTAGAGAGTCAGTGGTGGACAGTTATGAGTGTAGAGAGTCAGTGATAGGCAGGTATGAGTGTAGAGAGTCAGTGGTAGACAGGTATGAGTGTAGAGAGTCAGTGGTAGACATGTATGAGTGTAGAGAGTCAGTGATAGACATGTATGAGTGTAGAGAGTCAGTGGTAGACAGGTATGAGTGTAGAGAGTCAGTGGTAGACAGGTATGAGTGTAGAGAGTCAGTGGTAGACATGTATGAGTGTAGAGAGTCAGTGGTAGACATGTATGATTGTAGAGAGTCAGTGGTAGACAGGTATGAGTGTAGAGAGTCAGTGGTAGACAGGTATGAGTGTAGAGAGTCAGTGGTGGACAGGTATGAGTGTAGAGAGTCAGTGGTAGACAGGTATGAGTGTAGAGAGTCAGTGGTAGACAGGTATGAGTGTAGAGAGTCAGTGGTGGACAGGTATGAGTGTAGAGAGTCAGTGGTAGACAGGTATGAGTGTAGAGAGTCAGTGGTGGACAGGTATGAGTGTAGAGAGTCAGTGGTAGACAGGTATGAGTGTAGAGAGTCAGTGGTAGACATGTATGAGTGTAGAGAGTCAGTGGTAGACAGGTATGAGTGTAGAGAGTCAGTGGTAGACAGGTATGAGTGTAGAGAGTCAGTGGTAGACAGGTATGAGTGTAGAGAGTCAGTGCTAGACAGGTATGAGTGTAGAGAGTCAGTGGTAGACAGGTATGAGTGTAGAAAGTCAGTGGTAGACAGGTATGAGTGTAGAGAGTCAGTGGTAGACAGGTATGAGTGTAGAGAGTCAGTGGTAGACAGGTATGAGTGTAGAGAGTCAGTGGTAGACAGGTATGAGTGTAGAGAGTCAGTGGTAGACAGGTATGAGTGTAGAGAGTCAGTGGTATACATGTATGAGTGTAGAGAGTCAGTGGTAGACAGGTATGAGTGTAGAGAGTCAGTGGTAGACAGGTATGAGTGTAGAGAGTCAGTGGTAGACAGGTATGAGTGTAGAGAGTCAGTGGTAGACAGGTATGAGTGTAGAGAGTCAGTGGTAGACAGGTATGAGTGTAGAGAGTCAGTGGTAGACAGGTATGAGTGTAGAGAGTCAGTGGTAGACAGGTATGAGTGTAGAGAGTCAGTGGTAGACAGGTATGAGTGTAGAGTCAGTGGTAGACAGGTATGAGTATAGAGAGTCAGTGGTAGGGGAGTCAATGTGCTCTCTGAATTTGTAAGGTAAACGTTGATACTGAAAAACGGACAGTGTATAATAGCAGTGCTGAACCAGTGTTCCTTTCTCTTTTCTCTCAATCAGGAATTAGAGAAGATTTTAGACCAGTAACGACAGACTAAAACATAACGAGCTTCTCCTGGAGATGATTATAGTCATAGTATATATATATATTTGAGGGGATATAGATGTGTATAGTACCATGTACACCTTGTGAGCACCAGTACTTGTGTATGACAAATATTTAGTAAACATTGTAAACATGTCAAAGCTGACCAGCTGACACACACACACGCAGCTGTGGCCTAGCTTCTTACACACACACACACACACACACACACACACACACACACACACACACACACACACACACACACACACACACACACCAGGCCTGTCTTCTTACCATAAAGCTCCTGCCTCTCTTTTTTGTTCCGGGCTTTCTGATTGGCCTCCAGCTTGACGACAGACGAGGGGGATGGTCCAGTCACAGTGGAGCATGAAGAGACGTCTCGGGATGGTTGTGCTTTGATGTCTTGTCCTTCGTCACTGTCAAAACTTCCTTCCTCTTCTTCGTCTTCTAAAGAGAGAACAACATACATAGTACTATGTCTAAATCCAGCCTATCCACTTCCTCTAACAGACTTCCTGTGCTTATCATTAGAAAGCATTTAGAGGCTTGTACTTCCCCAAAACTTGTTTTCTACATTTTAACATTTAGCAATTACCTCATTATCTTGTTGTCTTCCTGGAGGAAAACAAATAACAATTCATAATGATGAGATACCAGGATCTTCTGAATGTTGTTCTCTGGGGCTGGGACCTGAAGTGTGTCTGGAGTACTGAGCTCTGACTGATTGTGTGTGTGTGGGTTTGAATGCATATGCTGGCTCGCTGCGTGTTCGTGTGTATGTGTGGGTGCTCTTGTGTTGAGTGCACGTGGTGTGTGTGTGTCTCTGTAGCCTGTAACTGCTCTGTGGTCCAGCCTCCTTGTCTCCATGGCCTGTCAGATCCTCTCACAGGCAGCTGTGGCCTAGCTTCTTACACACACACACACACACACACACACACACACACACACACACACACACACACACACACACACACACACACGAGCAGAGGTGTCGGGTGTCCGTGCGCTGCCGAACCCACTTCTCATTTAGGAGGCGGTCATCAGCACGTTCTCACTCACCTCTGAACACTGACAGGGATCACTTTCACATGAATGAACTAATTAACACAACTCACATGAGGGCTCGAGTGGCAGCCTTCTGCATGTGTGTGTGTGTGTTTTATTCCCCACCTTGTGTATAGAGCGCATGGGACAATATGATATGACTGTAAACGCATCCTGTGCTCTATAGAAGTAGTTGACTAATGAAGAAGGTTGTTTACAAGCTTGATGACAGGTCAGAGGTGCCTTCCACACCTAGTGAAGGGTACTGGGTACTGAGTGAAGGGTACTGTGTACTGAGTGAAGGGTACTGTGTACTGAGTGAAGGGTACTGGGTACTGAGTGAAGGGTACTGTGTACTGAGTGAAGGGTACAGTGTGCTGAGTGAAGGGTACTGGGTACTGAGTGAAGGGTACAGTGTACTGAGTGAAGGGTACAGTGTGCTGAGTGAAGGGTACTGGGTACTGAGTGAAGGGTACTGTGTACTGAGTGAAGGGTACTGGGTACTGAGTGAAGGGTACTGGGTACTGAGTGAAGGGTACAGTGTACTGAGTGAAGGGTACAGTGTGCTGAGTGAAGGGTACTGGGTACTGAGTGAAGGGTACAGTGTGCTGAGTGAAGGGCACTGTGTGCTGAGTGAAGGTTGCAGTGTGCTGAGTGAAGGGTACAGTGTGCTGAGTGAAGGGTACAGTGTGCTGAGTGAAGGGTACTGGGTACTGAGTGAAGGGTACTGGGTACTGAGTGAAGGGTACAGTGTACTGAGTGAAGGGTACAGTGTGCTGAGTGAAGGGTACTGGGTACAGTGTGAAGGGTACAGTGTGCTGAGTGAAGGGCACTGTGTGCTGAGTGAAGGTTGCAGTGTGCTGAGTGAAGGGTACAGTGTACTGAGTGAAGGGTACAGCGTGCTGAGTGAAGGGTACAGTGTGCTGAGTGAAGGGTACAGTGTACTGAGTGAAGGGTACAGCGTGCTGAGTGGAGGGTACTGTGTGCTGAGTGAAGGGTACAGTGTACTGAGTGAAGGGTACAGCGTGCTGAGTGGAGGGTACAGTGTACTGAGTGGAGGGTACAGTGTGCTGAGTGGAGGGTACAGTGTACTGAGTGAAGGGTACAGCGTGCTGAGTGGAGGGTACAGTGTACTGAGTGAAGGGCACTGTGTGCTGAGTGAAGGTTGCAGTGTGCTGAGTGAAGGGTACAGTGTACTGAGTGAAGGGTACAGCGTGCTGAGTGAAGGGTACAGTGTGCTGAGTGAAGGGTACAGTGTACTGAGTGAAGGGTACAGCGTGCTGAGTGGAGGGTACTGTGTGCTGAGTGAAGGGTACAGTGTACTGAGTGAAGGGTACAGTGTGCTGAGTGAAGGGTACAGTGTACTGAGTGAAGGGTACAGCGTGCTGAGTGGAGGGTACAGTGTACTGAGTGGAGGGTACAGTGTGCTGAGTGGAGGGTACAGTGTGCTGAGTGGAGGGTACTGTGTGCTGAGTGAAGGGTACAGTGTACTGAGTGAAGGGTACAGCGTGCTGAGTGGAGGGTACAGTGTACTGAGTGAAGGGTACAGCGTGCTGAGTGGAGGGTACAGTGTACTGAGTGAAGGGTACAGCGTGCTGAGTGGAGGGTACAGTGTGCTGAGTGGAGGGTACTGTGTGCTGAGTGAAGGGTACAGTGTGCTGAGTGGAGGGTACAGTGTGCTGAGTGGAGGGTACAGTGTACCGAGTTCCTGACCTGGCTGGAGAAGAGAGCCACCCTGTCCCCCTGTTCCACTCATCTAACCTTATCTGTCCCTGTTCACCTCTTCCCCTTCCCCCTCCCCCTCCACCGTCACTTCAGCCCACTCACCCTGGTTGGATGATTCACTCTCTGTAGGGGAGGTCTCTCCGCCCTCCATGGCTTCCTGACTCCTGGCTCGGAGGACCCTGGCCCTGGGCTGCTGCAGCCGTGCGGACCCCTGGACCCCGAGAGCTCCACCCATCCCTTTCCTCCTGCCCCCACGCATCATCAGCGGGGTCCCCGTCCAGCCCTCCTGGCCGCCGCTGTCTGCACTGGCTGCTGAGAGAGAGAGAGCACACACAGAGTAAGAGTATAGCATTGCCAGTTGCATTGGTGCCGTGACTCAGATCAGTACACAACATAGAAATAGAATTACAACACTAGAATGGACAATGTAGGTCTCATAACTTAACAACAGGGCAGACATATTGTATTATTAATATTGTAGGTGGGCTATGGTAGTGTTTCTCTCTATGGTAGTATTTCTCTCTATGGTAGTGTTTCTCTCTATGGTAGTGTTTCTATGGTAGTGTTTCTCTCTATGGTAGTATTTCTCTCTATGGTAGTGTTTCTATGGTAGTGTTTCTCTCTATGGTAGTATTTCTCTCTATGGTAGTGTTTCTCTCTATGGTAGTGTTTCTATGGTAGTGTTTCTCTCTATGGTAGTGTTTCTATGGTAGTGTTTCTCTCTATAGTAGTAGTGTGTCTATGGTAGTGTTTCTATGGTAGTGTTTCTCTCTATGGTAGTATTTCTCTCTATGGAAGTGTTTCTATGGTAGTGTTTCTCTCTATGGTAGTATTTCTCTCTATGGTAGTGTTTCTCTCTATGGTAGTGTTTCTATGGTAGTGTTTCTCTCTATGGTAGTGTTTCTATGATAGTGTTTCTCTCTATGGTAGTGTTTCTATGGTAGTGTTTCTCTCTATAGTAGTGTGTCTATGGTAGTGTTTCTCTCTATAGTAGTGTTTCTCTCTGTAGTAGTGTTTCTCTCGATGGTAGTGTTGTTTCTCTATAGTAGTATTTCTCTCTATAGTAGTGTTTCTCTCTATGGTAGTGTTTCTCTCTATAGTAGTGTTTCTCTCTATAGTAGTGTTTCATTGCCAGTTGCATTGGTGCCGTGACTCAGATCGGTACACAACATAGAAATAGAATTACAACACTAGAATGGACAATGTAGGTCTCATAACTTAACAACAGGGCAGACATATTGTATTATTAATATTGTAGGTGGGCTATGGTAGTGTTTCTCTCTATGGTAGTATTTCTCTCTATGGTAGTGTTTCTCTCTATGGTAGTGTTTCTATGGTAGTGTTTCTCTCTATGGTAGTGTTTCTATGATAGTGTTTCTCTCTATGGTAGTGTTTCTATGGTAGTGTTTCTCTCTATGGTAGTGTTTCTCTCTATGGTAGTATTTCTCTCTATGGTAGTGTTTCTCTCTATGGTAGTGTTTCTCTCTATGGTAGTGTTTCTCTCTATGGTAGTATTTCTCTCTATGGTAGTGTTTCTCTCTATGGTAGTGTTTCTATGGTAGTGTTTCTCTCTATGGTAGTGTTTCTATGATAGTGTTTCTCTCTATGGTAGTGTTTCTATGGTAGTGTTTCTCTCTATAGTAGTGTTTCTCTCTATGGTAGTGTTTCTATGGTAGTGTTTCTCTCTATAGTAGTGTTTCTCTCTATGGTAGTGTTTCGCTCTATAGTAGTGTTTCTATGGTAGTGTTTCTCTCTATAGTAGTGTTTCTATGGTAGTGTTTCTCTCTATGGTAGTGTTTCTCTCTATAGTAGTGTTTCTATCTGTAGTAGTGTTTCTCTCGATGGTAGTGTTGTTTCTCTATAGTAGTATTTCTCTCTATAGTAGTGTTTCTCTCTATGGTAGTGTTTCTCTCTATGGTAGTGTTTCTCTCTATAGTAGTGTTTCTCTCTATAGTAGTGTTTCTCTCTATAGTAGTGTTTCTATGGTAGTGTTTCTCTCTATGGTAGTGTTTCTCTCTATAATAGTGTTTCTATGGTAGTGTTTCTCTCTATAGTAGTGTTTCTATGGGAGTGTTTCTCTCTATGGTAGTGTTTCTATAGTAGTGTTTCTATGGTAGTGTTTCTCTCTATGGTAGTGTTTCTCTCTATAGTAGTGTTTCTCTCTGTAGTAGTGTTTCTCTCGATGGTAGTGTTGTTTCTCTATAGTAGTATTTCTCTCTATAGTAGTGTTTCTATCTATGGTAGTGTTTATCTCTATAGTAGTGTTTCTCTCTATGGTAGTGTTTCTCTCTAGTGTAGTGTTTCTATGGTAGTGTTTCTCTCTATGGTAGTGTTTCTCTCCATAGTAGTGTTTCTATGGTAGTATTTCTCTCCATAGTAGTGTTTCTATGGTAGTGTTTCTCTCTATGGTAGTGTTTCTCTCCATAGTAGTGTTTCTATGGTAGTGTTTCTCTCTATGGTAGTGTTTCTCTCTATGGTAGTGTTTCTATGGTAGTATTATTCTCTATGGTAGTGTTTCTCTCTATGGTAGTGTTTCTATGGTAGTGTTTCTCTCTATGGTAGTGTTTCTCTCCATAGTAGTGTTTCTATGGTAGTATTTCTCTCCATAGTAGTGTTTCTATGGTAGTGTTTCTCTCTATGGTAGTGTTTCTCTCCATAGTAGTGTTTCTATGGTAGTATTTTTCTCTATGGTAGTGTTTCTCTCTATGGTATTGTTTCTATGGTAGTGTTTCTCTCTATAGTAGTGTTTCTATGGTAGTGTTTCTCTCTATGGTAGTGTCTATCTCTATAATAGTGTTTCTATGGTAGTGTTTCTCTCTATTGCAGTGTTTCTCTCTATGGTAGTGTTTCTATGGTAGTGTTTCTCTCTATGGTAGTGTTTCTCTCTATAATAGTGTTTCTGTGGTAGTGTTTCTCTCTATAGTAGTGTTTCTATGGGAGTGTTTCTCTCTATGGTAGTGTTTCTATGGTAGTGTTTCTCTCTATGGTAGTGTTTCTATGGTAGTGTTTCTCTATATAGTAGTGTTTCTCTCTATGGTAGTGTTTCTCTCTATAGTAGTGTTTCTATGTTAGTGTTTATCTCTATAGTAGTGTTTCTCTCTATGGTAGTGTTTCTCTCTAGTGTAGTGTTTCTATGGTAGTGTTTCTCTCTATGGTAGTGTTTCTCTCCATAGTAGTGTTTCTATGGTAGTATTTCTCTCCATAGTAGTGTTTCTATGGTAGTGTTTCTCTCTATGGTAGTGTTTCTCTCCATAGTAGTGTTTCTATGGTAGTATTATTCTCTATGGTAGTGTTTCTCTCTATGGTAGTGTTTCTATGGTAGTGTTTCTCTCTATAGTAGTGTTTCTCTCTATTGTAGTGTTTCTCTCTATGGTAGTGTTTCTCTCCATAGTAGTGTTTCTATGGTAGTATTTTTCTCTATGGTAGTGTTTCTCTCTATGGTAGTGTTTCTATGGTAGTGTTTCTCTCTATAGTAGTGTGTCTATGGTAGTATTTCTCTCTATGGTAGTGTTTCTCTCTATGGTAGTGTTTCTATGGTAGTGTTTCTCTCTATAGTAGTGTGTCTATGGTAGTGTTTCTCTCTATGGTAGTGTTTCTCTCTATGGTAGTGTTTCTATGGTAGTGTTTCTCTCTATAGTAGTGTGTCTATGGTATTATTTCTCTCTATGGTAGTGTTTCTCTCTATGGTAGTGTTTCTATGGTAGTGTTTCTCTCTATAGTAGTGTGTCTATGGTAGTGTTTCTCTCTATGGTAGTGTTTCTATGGTAGTGTTTCTCTCTATGGTAGTGTTTCTATGGTAGTGTTTCTCTCTATGGTAGTGTTTCTCTCTATGGTAGTGTTTCTCTCTATAGTAGTGTTTCTCTTTATGGTAGTGTTTCTCTCTATAGTAGTGTGTCTATGGTAGTGTTTCTCTCTATGGTAGTGTTTCTCTCTATAGTAGTGTTTCTCTCTATGGTAGTGTTTCTCTCTATAGTAGTGTGTCTATGGTAGTGTTTCTCTCTATGGTAGTGTTTCTCTCTATGGTAGTGTTTCTCTCTATAGTAGTGTGTCTATGGTAGTGTTTCTCTCTATGGTAGTGTTTCTCTCTATGGTAGTGTTTCTCTCTATGGTAGTATTTCTCTCTATGGTAGTGTTTCTCTCTATAGTAGTGTGTCTATGGTAGTATTTCTCTCTATGGTAGTGTTTATCTCTATAGTAGTGTGTCTATGGTAGTGTTTCTCTCTATGGTAGTGTTTCTCTCTATGGTAGTGTTTCTCTCTATGGTAGTGTTTCTCTCTATGGTAGTATTTCTCTCTATGGTAGTGTTTCTCTCTATAGTAGTGTTTCTCTCTATGGTAGTGTGTCTATGGTAGTGTTTCTCTCTATGGTAGTGTTTCTCTCTATGGTAGTGTTTCTCTCTATGGTAGTGTTTCTCTCTATGGTAGTGTTTCTATGGTAGTGTTTCTCTCTATGGTAGTGTTTCTCTCTATAGTAGTGTGTCTATGGTAGTGTTTCTCTCTATGGTAGTGTTTCTCTCTATGGTAGTATTATTCTCTATGGTAGTGTTTCTCTCTATGGTAGTGTTTCTCTCTATGGTAGTATTTCTCTCTATGGTAGTGTTTCTCTCTATAGTAGTGTGTCTATGGTAGTATTTCTCTCTATGGTAGTGTTTATCTCTATAGTAGTGTGTCTATGGTAGTGTTTCTCTCTATGGTAGTGTTTCTCTCTATGGTAGTGTTTCTCTCTATGGTAGTATTTCTCTCTATGGTAGTGTTTCTCTCTATAGTAGTGTTTCTCTCTATGGTAGTGTGTCTATGGTAGTGTTTCTCTCTATGGTAGTGTTTCTCTCTATGGTAGTGTTTCTCTCTATGGTAGTGTTTCTATGGTAGTGTTTCTATGGTAGTGTTTCTCTCTATGGTAGTGTTTCTCTCTATAGTAGTGTGTCTATGGTAGTGTTTCTCTCTATGGTAGTGTTTCTCTCTATGGTAGTATTATTCTCTATGGTAGTGTTTCTCTCTATGGTAGTGTTTCTATGGTAGTGTTTCTCTCTATAGTAGTGTGTCTATGGTAGTGTTTCTCTCTATGGTAGTATTTCTCTCTATGGTAGTGTTTCTCTCTATGGTAGTGTTTCTCTCTATGGTAGTGTTTCTCTCTATAGTAGTGTTTCTCTCTTTGGTAGTGTTTCTATGGTAGTGTTCATCTCTATAGTAGTGTTTCTCTCTATGGTAGTGTTTCTCTCTATGGTAGTGTTTCTCTCTATGGTAGTGTTTCTCTCTATGGTAGTATTTCTCTCTATGGTAGTGTTTCTCTCTATGGTAGTGTGTCTATGGTAGTATTTCTCTCTATGGTAGTGCTTCTCTCTATGGTAGTGTTTCTATGGTAGTGTTTCTCTCTATGGTAGTGTTTCTCTCTATGGTAGTATTTCTCTCTATGGTAGTGTTTCTCTCTATAGTAGTGTTTCTCTCTATAGTAGTGTGTCTATGGTAGTATTTCTCTCTATGGTAGTATTTCTCTCTATGGTAGTGTTTTTTCTCTATAGTAGTGTGTCTATGGTAGTATTTCTCTCTATGGTAGTGTTTCTCTCTATAGTAGTGTTTCTCTCTATAGTAGTGTGTCTATGGTAGTATTTCTCTCTATGGTAGTATTTCTCTCTATGGTAGTGTTTCTCTCTATGGTAGTGTTTCTCTCTATGGTAGTGTTTCTCTCTATGGTAGTGTTTCTCTCTATGGTAGTGTTTCTCTCTATGGTAGTGTTTCTCTCTATAGTAGTGTTTCTCTCTATAGTAGTGTGTCTATGGTAGTATTTCTCTCTATGGTAGTATTTCTTTCTATGGTAGTGTTTCTCTCTATGGTAGTGTTTCTCTCTATGGTAGTATTTCTCTCTATGGTAGTGTTTCTCTCTATGGTAGTGTTTCTCTCTATGGTAGTGTTTCTCTCTATAGTAGTGTTTCTCTCTATAGTAGTGTGTCTATGGTAGTATTTCTCTCTATGGTAGTATTTCTTTCTATGGTAGTGTTTCTCTCTATGGTAGTGTTTCTCTCTATGGTAGTATTTCTCTCTATGGTAGTATTTCTCTCTATGGTAGTGTTTCTCTCTATGGTAGTATTTCTCTCTATGGTAGTATTTCTCTCTATGGTAGTATTTCTCTCTATGGTAGTATTTCTCTCTATGGTAGTGTTTCTCTCTATGGTAGTGTTTCTCTCTATGGTAGTATTTCTCTCTATGGTAGTGTTTCTCTCTATAGTAGTGTGTCTATGGTAGTATTTCTCTCTATGGTAGTGTTTATCTCTATAGTAGTGTGTCTATGGTAGTGTTTCTCTCTATGGTAGTGTTTCTCTCTATGGTAGTGTTTCTCTCTATGGTAGTGTTTCTCTCTATGGTAGTATTTCTCTCTATGTTAGTGTTTCTCTCTATAGTAGTGTTTCTCTCTATGGTAGTGTGTCTATGGTAGTGTTTCTCTCTATGGTAGTGTTTCTCTCTATGGTAGTGTTTCTCTCTATGGTAGTGTTTCTCTCTATGGTAGTGTTTCTATGGTAGTGTTTCTCTCTATGGTAGTGTTTCTCTCTATAGTAGTGTGTCTATGGTAGTGTTTCTCTCTATGGTAGTGTTTCTCTCTATGGTAGTATTATTCTCTATGGTAGTGTTTCTCTCTATGGTAGTGTTTCTCTCTATGGTAGTATTTCTCTCTATGGTAGTGTTTCTCTCTATAGTAGTGTGTCTATGGTAGTATTTCTCTCTATGGTAGTGTTTATCTCTATAGTAGTGTGTCTATGGTAGTGTTTCTCTCTATGGTAGTGTTTCTCTCTATGGTAGTGTTTCTCTCTATGGTAGTGTTTCTCTCTATGGTAGTATTTCTCTCTATGGTAGTGTTTCTCTCTATAGTAGTGTTTCTCTCTATGGTAGTGTGTCTATGGTAGTGTTTCTCTCTATGGTAGTGTTTCTCTCTATGGTAGTGTTTCTCTCTATGGTAGTGTTTCTATGGTAGTGTTTCTATGGTAGTGTTTCTCTCTATGGTAGTGTTTCTCTCTATAGTAGTGTGTCTATGGTAGTGTTTCTCTCTATGGTAGTGTTTCTCTCTATGGTAGTATTATTCTCTATGGTAGTGTTTCTCTCTATGGTAGTGTTTCTATGGTAGTGTTTCTCTCTATAGTAGTGTGTCTATGGTAGTGTTTCTCTCTATGGTAGTATTTCTCTCTATGGTAGTGTTTCTCTCTATGGTAGTGTTTCTCTCTATGGTAGTGTTTCTCTCTATAGTAGTGTTTCTCTCTTTGGTAGTGTTTCTATGGTAGTGTTCATCTCTATAGTAGTGTTTCTCTCTATGGTAGTGTTTCTCTCTATGGTAGTGTTTCTCTCTATGGTAGTATTTCTCTCTATGGTAGTGTTTCTCTCTATGGTAGTGTGTCTATGGTAGTATTTCTCTCTATGGTAGTGCTTCTCTCTATGGTAGTGTTTCTATGGTAGTGTTTCTCTCTATGGTAGTGTTTCTCTCTATGGTAGTATTTCTCTCTATGGTAGTGTTTCTCTCTATAGTAGTGTTTCTCTCTATAGTAGTGTGTCTATGGTAGTATTTCTCTCTATGGTAGTGTTTCTCTCTATAGTAGTGTTTCTCTCTATAGTAGTGTGTCTATGGTAGTATTTCTCTCTATGGTAGTATTTCTCTCTATGGTAGTGTTTTTCTCTATAGTAGTGTGTCTATGGTAGTATTTCTCTCTATGGTAGTGTTTCTCTCTATAGTAGTGTTTCTCTCTATAGTAGTGTGTCTATGGTAGTATTTCTCTCTATGGTAGTATTTCTCTCTATGGTAGTGTTTCTCTCTATGGTAGTGTTTCTCTCTATGGTAGTGTTTCTCTCTATGGTAGTGTTTCTCTCTATGGTAGTGTTTCTCTCTATGGTAGTGTTTCTCTCTATAGTAGTGTTTCTCTCTATAGTAGTGTGTCTATGGTAGTATTTCTCTCTATGGTAGTATTTCTTTCTATGGTAGTGTTTCTCTCTATGGTAGTGTTTCTCTCTATGGTAGTATTTCTCTCTATGGTAGTATTTCTCTCTATGGTAGTGTTTCTCTCTATGGTAGTATTTCTCTCTATGGTAGTATTTCTCTCTATGGTAGTGTTTCTTTCTATGGTAGTGTTTCTCTCTATGGTAACCTACACATACAGAACACAGTGCTCAGGTCAGGGCAGAATAAGGAATGTACTCATTCTCCCAATACAGAAAAGGTGGTTCCACCATGTGTTTTTTCTCTGAAACACAACATTGTGAGAAAACTCCAAAGGTTACAAATGAAATCAATCACCATGATTCTTACCTGTGTCACTCTGACCGCCGGACTCGTTGATGACTCGTCTGGACTCGGCCTTGGAGGTGGCCTGGCCTCGATGTCCATGGTGCTTTGGGGCAGAGCTCGCCGCAGAGGCCGCCTCCTCCTTATCCCGTGGTCCCACCCCCATCCCAGTCCTCTTCCCGCCCTGGGCCTTGTGCTGTCTGAGCTGCTGATGGGCCACGTCACGGGCCAGCTTAGAGCTGAGGACACCGTGGAGGACACTCTTTCTGCTACTGCCATGCACTTTTATCTAAGAGAACAGACAACAGAGGAGGACGGGGGGAGAGAGAACAGAAAGAGAGAACGAGAAGAAAGAGAGAAATAGAAAGAGAGAGAGACTGTTACACCTCCGGACACATCTCCCACACACAGACAGCCAGAGGGACAGAGCTCAGTTCAGCTCACAGACAGCCAGAGGGACAGAGCTCAGTTCAGCTCACAGACAGTCAGAGGGACAGAGCTCAGTTCAGCTCACAGACAGTCAGAGGGACAGAGCTCAGTTCAGCTCACAGACAGCCAGAGGGACAGAGCTCAGTTCAGCTCACAGACAGCCAGAGGGACAGAGCTCAGTTCAGCTCACAGACAGCCAGAGGGACAGAGCTCAGTTCAGCTCACAGACAGCCAGAGGGACAGAGCTCAGTTCAGCTCACAGACAGTCAGACGGACAGAGCTCAGTTCAGCTCACAGACAGCCAGAGGGACAGAGCTCAGTTCAGCTCACAGGCAGCCAGAGGGACAGAGCTCAGTTCAGCTCACAGACAGTCAGACGGACAGAGCTCAGTTCAGCTCACAGGCAGCCAGAGGGACAGAGCTCAGTTCAGCTCACAGACAGCCAGAGGGACAGAGCTCAGTTCAGCTCACAGACAGTCAGAGGGACAGAGCTCAGTTCAGCTCACAGACAGTCAGAGGGACAGAGCTCAGTTCAGCTCACAGACAGTCAGAGGGACAGAGCTCAGTTCAGCTCACAGACAGTCAGAGGGACAGAGCTCAGTTCAGCTCACAGACAGCCAGAGGGACAGAGCTCAGTTCAGCTCACAGACAGTCAGAGGGACAGAGCTCAGTTCAGCTCACAGACAGTCAGAGGGACAGAGCTCAGTTCAGCTCACAGACAGTCAGAGGGACAGAGCTCAGTTCAGCTCACAGACAGTCAGAGGGACAGAGCTCAGTTCAGCTCACAGACAGTCAGAGGGACAGAGCTCAGTTCAGCTCACAGACAGCCAGAGGGACAGAGCTCAGTTCAGCTCACAGACAGTCAGAGGGACAGAGCTCAGTTCAGCTCACAGACAGTCAGAGGGACAGAGCTCAGTTCAGCTCACAGACAGTCAGAGGGACAGAGCTCAGTTCAGCTCACAGACAGCCAGAGGGACAGAGCTCAGTTCAGCTCACAGACAGCCAGAGGGACAGAGCCCAGTTCAGCTCACAGACAGCCAGAGGGACAGAGCTCAGTTCAGCTCACAGATAGTCAGAGGGACAGAGCTCAGTTCAGCTCACAGACAGTCAGAGGGACAGAGCTCAGTTCAGCTCACAGACAGTCAGAGGGACAGAGCTCAGTTCAGCTCACAGACAGCCAGAGGGACAGAGCTCAGTTCAGCTCACAGATAGTCAGAGGGACAGAGCTCAGTTCAGCTCACAGATAGTCAGAGGGACAGAGCTCAGTTCAGCTCACAGACAGCCAGAGGGACAGAGCTCAGTTCAGCTCACAGATAGTCAGAGGGACAGATGAAGATCCACAAATTAAAAATATATTAACATGGAGAGCTGGGGATTTGACACTTTCGAGTTTAAAATTAAAAATTAAAATGTGAGTGTTTAGTACAAACTTTGTTTCTTTTTTTATTGACACATTTCTAGTCATTAGAACCAGTGGCGGCTGGTGGGAGCAGCTATAGGAGGACGGGCTTATTGTAATGGCTGGAATGGAATAAATGAAACGGTATCAAACACATCAAACATATGGAAACCACATGTTTGACTCTGTTCCATGTATTCCATTCCAGCCATTGCAATGAGCCCGTCCTCCTATAGCTCCTCCCACCAGCCGCCACTGGTTCTAATGACTAGAAATGTGTCAATAAAAAAAAGAAACAAAGTGTGTACAAAACACTCACACTTTAATTTAGCCTACAGGCTATCAGGGTAAACATAGATCACACAACATACAATATTTACATAACAACTAGCATAATGGCTAACATAGCATACGGTATAACACAAAGGTATAACACAAATGTAGCCATTATGGAATACTGTATGGAGGGCTCAGAGAAGTGTTCAGTAACTATAAGGGTTTTCTACAGAGTGTGTAGCTGTTCTAGAGGGATAGAGGACAAAGAGATACAACTAAAGAGCCCTGACCTCTGCCGCGCCGAGCCGCTCAAAGCCCCGATTGGACAGCTTCTTCTTTTTCCTCTGGGCGTCCCCACCCCCTCCTCCCAGCAGGTCCTCGGGCGACAGGCCAAGTCCCGCCCCTAACGACCTGCCAGTCAAAACACGGGAGAGCATTCATTAGAGGAAGAAGAAGAGCGGTGGAATGAAAGAGAGGAAGACCAGAGGGGAAAGGAGGGGTTGAGTCACCTCTGTGGGTTGTTATAGCTGACGAACAGAACAAGACAAAACCCCGGAGCCCTGTTCTCACAAACCCCCAAACCGGCACGCTTGAAAAATTGGGATCTAACGGGGCGAACCTGGGAGTGTTGGAGGCCAGTGTTGGATAAGAAGCAGGAAAGCTTTATCAAGGGAGTTCCCCCTGGCCGATACAAGCACAGAGAGATGCTTTGAAAGATACAGGGAGTCACTGAATGGTCTGAAGGCACGTTCTGCATTTGTATGCGGCTTCTATTGTTCTGGCAGTTGAATATCAGAGCTCTCCAGGTCCCATTTCCATATCAGTGCAGCTAGCAGCTCCTCTCCCCCTACAGAGTAGCAACATCACAGGGCTGGTTTAGAAGCAGAGTGAAAATGCCCTTGAATATCCCCCTGGAAACCTGCCCGGCGACCACACAGATGCGATCCAGGCCGTACTCAAACAAAAGATGAACTTCCCCTCTCCTACTGTGTGCACAGTCTTAGCCATGCCATCAGTCACGTGGACTGGGAGAGTTATAGCAGCGGCCTAATCAGGACTGTGGATCGCCGGCTCAAAACCTTTCAGAGTTTAAAGGGAAATCTCTATTACGCTGCGCTGTAAGTCCTCTGATTACATCACTACACACAGGCTAGAATAGCACATGTGCCTGAGTCCATGTGTGTCTGTTATATGTGCCAGGTAAAAACTGACTGTGTGTGTGTGTGTGCTCCCTAAAATGAGACAATGACTGAGCAAGTGTGTGTGTGTGTGTGTGAGTGTGTGCGCGTGCGCGTGTGTGTGCACGTGTGTGCGTGTGTGTGTGTGCGTGTGTGTGTATGTGTGTGTGAGTGTGTGCGCGTGTGTGTGTGTGCGCGCGTGTGTGTGTGAGCGCGTGTGTGCGTGTGTGTGTGTGTGTGATTGACAGGAGAATGGCAGTGGTGGCAGAAGTGTGAGCTGTCCCTGAGAGGCGGACCCCTTCGATCCCTTCCCTCCCTCACACGCTGACAAACAATGTGACAGAGCCCCTTCCCTCAGAGGACCGGCAGGGTGAAGAAGCACACGGCCCCACACTGACTAATTAAACACAGTTGATTAGCAGCTCCTAGTTTGTACACACACACACGCACCTACACACGCATACACACTCACAGAGATAAACACACACACAAACACACAGATACAGACACACACACACACACACAGGCAAACACTCACTCACACACAAACACACAGATACATATACACACACACACACACACACACACACACACACACACACACACACACACACACACACACACACACACACACACACACACACACACACACACACACACACACACACACACACACACACACACACACACACAGTCCAATCAGAACAGCCAGCACCTCAAAGGTGCCCAAGCAACTCTACCAAAGGAAATTGGTTTTACATAGCCCTCCAATGTAACACAACATTGGGCCAATCTGTCCCTGTCTGCACCGTGTCTCATTCAAAAACACCCACATTCCTGTAGCTGCAGGTCATGGAGACATTACTATAACTGGAGACCAGCCATTGAGACATTACTGGAGCTGGAGACCAGCCATGGAGACATTACTGTAACTGGAGACCAGTCATGGAGACATTACTGTAACTGGAGACCAGCCATGGAGACATTACTGTAACTGGAGACCAGTCATGGAGACATTACTGTAACTGGAGACCAGCCATGGAGACATTACTGGAGCTGGAGACCAGTCATGGAGACACTACTGTAACTGGAGACTAGCCATGGAGACATTACTGTAACTGGAGACCAGCCATGGAGACATTACTGTAACTGGAGACCAGCCATGGAGACATTACTGTAACTGGAGACCAGTCATGGAGACATTAATGTAACTGGAGACCAGCCATGGAGACAATCCTGGAGCTGGAGACCAGTCATGGAGACACTACTGTAACTGGAGACCAGCCATGGAGACATTACTGTAAGTGGAGACCAGCCATTGAGACATTACTGGAGCTGGAGACCAGCCATGGAGACACTACTGGAGCTGGAGACCAGTCATGGAGACATAACAGTAACTGGAGACCAGCCATGGAGACATTACTGTAACTGGAGACCAGCCATGGAGACATTACAGTAACTGGAGACCAGTCATGGAGACATTACTGTAACTGGAGACCAGTCATGGAGACATTACTGTAACTGGAGACCAGTCATGGAGACACTACTGTAACTGGAGACCAGCCATGGAGACATTACTGTAACTGGAGACCAGTCATGGAGACATTACTGTAACTGGAGACCAGCCATGGAGACATTACTGGAGCTGGAGACCAGTCATGGAGACATTACTGTAACTGGAGACCAGCCATGGAGACATTACTGTAACTGGAGACCAGCCATGGAGACATTACTGGAGATGGAGACCAGTCATGGAGACACTACTGTAACTGGAGACCAGCCATTGAGACATTACTGTAACTGGAGACCAGCCATGGAGACATTACTGGAGCTGGAGACCAGTCATGGAGACACTACTGTAACTGGAGACCAGCCATTGAGACATTACTGTAACTGGAGACCAGTCATGGAGACATTACTGTAACTGGAGACCAGCCATTGAGACATTACTGGAGCTGGAGACCAGTCATGGAGACATAACAGTAACTGGAGACCAGCCATGGAGACATTACTGTAACTGGAGACCAGCCATGGAGACATTACAGTAACTGGAGACCAGTCATGGAGACATTACTGTAACTGGAGACCAGTCATGGAGACATTACTGTAACTGGAGACCAGTCATGGAGACACTACTGTAACTGGAGACCAGCCATGGAGACATTACTGGAGATGGAGACCAGTCATGGAGACATTACTGTAACTGGAGACCAGCCATGGAGACATTACTGGAGCTGGAGACCAGTCATGGAGACATTACTGTAACTGGAGACCAGCCATGGAGACATTACTGTAACTGGAGACCAGCCATGGAGACATTACTGGAGATGGAGACCAGTCATGGAGACACTACTGTAACTGGAGACCAGCCATTGAGACATTACTGTAACTGGAGACCAGCCATGGAGACATTACTGGAGCTGGAGACCAGTCATGGAGACACTACTGTAACTGGAGACCAGCCATTGAGACATTACTGTAACTGGAGACCAGCCATTGAGACATTACTGGAGCTGGAGACCAGCCATGGAGACATTACTGTAACTGGAGACCAGTCATGGAGACATTTTAGGACCGCTGTTGTTTTCACTATATATTTTACCTCTTGGGGATGTTATTCGAAAACATAATGTTAACTTTCACTGCTATGCGGATGATACACAGCTGTACATTTCAATGAAACATGGTGAAGCCCCAAAATTGCCCTCGCTAGAAGCATGTGTTTCAGACATAAGGAAGTGGATGGCAGCAAACTTTCTACTTTTAAACTCGGATAAAACAGAGATGCTTGTTCTAGGTCCCAAGAAACAAAGAGATCTTCTGTTGAATCTGACAATTAATCTTAATGGTTGTACAGTCATCTCAAATAAAACTGTGAAGGACCTCGCGTTACTCTGGACCCTGATCTCTCTTTTGAAGAACATATCAAGACCATTTCAAGGACAGCTTTTTTCCATCTACGTAACATTGCAAAAATCAGAAACTTTCTGTCCAAAAATGATGCAGAAAAATTAATCCATGCTTTTGTCACTTCTAGGTTAGACTACTGCAATGCTCTACTTTCCGGCTACCCGGATAAAGCACTAAATAAACTTCAGTTAGTGCTAAATACGGCTGCTAGAATCCTGACTAGAACCAAAAATTTTGATCATATTACTCCAGTGCTAGCCTCCCTACACTGGCTTCCTGTCAAAGCAAGGGCTGATTTCAAGGTTTTACTGCTAACCTACAAAGCATTGCATGGGCTTGCTCCTACCTATCTCTCTGATTTGGTCCTGCCGTCCATACCTACACGTACGCTACGGTCACAAGACGCAGGCCTCCTAATTGTCCCTAGAATTTCTAAGCAAACAGCTGGAGGCAGGGCTTTCTCCTATAGAGCTCCATTTTTATGGAACGGTCTGCCTACCCATGTCAGAGACGCAAACTCGGTCTCAACCTTTAAGTCTTTACTGAAGACTCATCTCTTCAGTGGGTCATATGATTGAGTGTAGTCTGGCCCAGGAGTGGGAAGGTGAACGGAAAGGCTCTGGAGCAACGAACCACCCTTGCTGTCTCTGCCTGGCCGGTTCCCCTCTTTCCACTGGGATTCTCTGCCTCTAACCCTATTACAGGGGCTGAGTCACTGGCTTGCTGGGGCTCTCTCATGCCGTCCCTGGAGGGGGTGCGTCACCTGAGTGGGTTGATTCACTGATGTGGTCATCCTGTCTGGGTTGGCGCCCCCCCCACACTTGGGTTGTGCCGTGGCGGAGATCTTGCGGGCTATACTCAGCTTTGTCTCAGGATGGTAAGTTGGTGGTTGAAGATATCCCTCCAGTGGTGTGGGGGCTGTGCTTTGGCAAAGTGGGTGGGGTTATATCCTTCCTGTTTGGCCCTGTCCGGGGTGTCCTCGGGTGGGGCCACAGTGTCTCCTGACCCCTCCTGTCTCAGCCTCCAGTATTTATGCTGCAGTAGTTTATGTGTCGGGGGGCTGGGGTCAGTTTGTTATATCTGGAGTACTTCTCCTGTCCAATTCGGTGTCCTGTGTGAATCTAAGTGTGCGTTCTCTAATTCTCTCCTTCTCTCTCTCGGAGGACCTGAGCCCTAGGACCATGCCCCAGGACTACCTGACATGATGACTCCTTGCTGTCCCCAGTCCACCTGGCCGTGCTGCTGCTCCAGTTTCAACTGACCTGAGCCCTAGGACCATGCCCCAGGACTACTTGACATGATGACTCCTTGCTGTCCCCAGTCCACCTGGCCGTGCTGCTGCTCCAGTTTCAACTGTTCTGCCTTATTATTATTCGACCATGCTGGTCATTTATGAACATTTGAACATCTTGGCCATGTTCTGTTATAATCTCTACCCGGCACAGCCAGAAGAGGACTGGCCACATTACTGTAACTGGGGACCAGTCAGGGAGACATTACTGTAACTGGAGACCAGTCATAGAGACATTACTGTAACTGGAGACCAGTCATGGAGACATTACTGTAACTGGAGACCAGTCAGGGAGACATTACTGTAACTGGAGACCAGTCATAGAGACATTACTGTAACTGGAGACCAGCCATGGAGACATTACTGTAACTGGAGACATTACTGTAACTGGAGACCAGTCAGGGAGACATTACTGTAACTGGAGACATTACTGTAACTGGAGACCAGTCATGGAGACATTACTGTAACTGGAGACCAGTCATGAAGACATTACTGTAACTGGAGACATTACTGTAACTGGAGACCAGCCATGGAGACACTGTTGTAACTGGAGACCAGTCGTGGAGATATAACTGTAACTGGAGACCAGTCATGGAGACATTACAGTAACTGGAGACCAGCCATGGAGACATTACTGTAACTGGAGGCCAGTCATAGAGACATTACTGTAACTGGAGACCAGTCATGGAGACACTGTTGTAACTGGAGACCAGTCGTGGAGACATTACTGTAACTGGAGACCAGTCATGGAGACATTACTGTAACTGGAGACCAGTCAGGGAGACATTACTGTAACTGGAGACCAGTCATGGAGACACTGTTGTAACTGGAGACCAGTCAGGGAGACATTACTGTAACTGGAGACCAGTCATGGAGACATTACTGTAACTGGAGACCAGTCGTGGAGACATTACTGTAACTGGAGACCAGTCATGGAGACATTACTGTAACTGGAGACCAGCCATGGAGACATTACTGTAACTGGAGATCAGTCATGCTCCTCCGTCTCCCTCTCCAACCTCCCTCCATCCATCCTTCCATCTCCCTCTCCACCCTCCCTCCATCCATCCTTCCATCTCCCTCTCCACCCTACCTCCATCTCTCTCTCCACCCTCCCTCCATCCATCCTTCCATCTCCCTCTCCACCCTCCCTCCATCTCCCTCTCCACCCTCCCTCCATCTCCCTCTCCACCCTCCCTCCATCCATCCTTCCATCTCCCTCTCCACCCTCCCTCCATCCATTGTTCCATCTCCCTCTCCACCCTCCCTCCATCTCTCTCTCCACCCTCCCTCCATCCATCCTTCCATCTCCCTCTCCACCCTCCATCCATCTCCCTCTCCACCCTCCCTCCATCTCCCTCTCCACCCTCCCTCCATCCATCCTTCCATCTCCCTCTCCACCCTCCCTCCATCCATTGTTCCATCTCCCTCTCCACCCTCCCTCCATCTCTCTCTCCACCCTCCCTCCATCCATCTTTCCATCTCCCTCTCCACCCTCCCTCCATCTCCCACTCCACCCTCCCTCCATCCATCCTTTCATCTATCTCTCCACCCTCCCTCCATCTCCCTCTCCACCCTCCATCCTTCCATCTCCCTCTCCACCCTCCCTCCATCTCCCTCTCCATCCATCCCTCCATCTCCCTCTCCACCCTCCCTCCATCTCTCTCTCCACCCTCCCTCCATCCATCCTTTCATCTCCCTCTCCACCCTCCCTCCATCCATCCTTCCATCTCCCTCTCCACCCTCCCTCCATCCATCCTTCCATCTCCCTCTCCACCCTCCCTCCATCCATCCTTCCATCTCCCTCTCCACCCTCCCTCCATCGATCCTTCCATCTCCCTCTCCACCCTCCCTCCCGCCATCCTTCCATCTCCCTCTCCACCCTCCCTCCATCACCCTCTCCACCCTCCCTCCATCCATCCTTCCATCTCCCCTTCCCTCCATCCATCCCTTCGCTGTAGGCCCTGCCGCCTACCGCCCTTTCATTTCTGGTGTCACTGTCACAGGGCATCAGTGTCCCTGTGCGGCCTGGCTGGACGAGGGGTGGGGGAGGACTGGAGGGGAGAATGTGAGGGAAGGGGGCAGGGGTACACAGGCGGAAGGAGAGTAGAGTTGACATCGCAGTGGGAGAGCTGGGAGCACTATGGAACGCTGCCCAGAAATGGGAGGGAGGGAATAGAACTGTTGGCTGCTCTGGGGTAGCACTAAGCCCCTCCAAGGCTTCCATATGGGCATTGATGACAGCACTAATTGAAAATTGACAACACAGACACACACACACACACACAGATGTACACACATGCGAGTAGACGCAAACACACACACACATGGATGCACACACAGATGTATACATGTACACACAAGCACACAAACACATGTATGCACACATACACACAGGCACACACACACACACACTCCAATCTGGATACCACCAATGAGCATTTACACACCGACATGTCAAAATAAAGCTATGGAGGCTGATGTTTGTGGGAACCTCTTTAGTGTCTGTTTCCCTGGGACGAGCAATATCACCCACATCCAGATTCATTATTCATATTCATGTCTTATTCACATTTTATTTCAGAATTTGGATAACAATTATGAGCTAACCACTGATTTATTAAAAACAAAAAAAATATGTTTTAATTGAGAAGTAGGAATTGGTCTGATGACCAAAAAGAAAGGAAATTCACATGAGCACCACAAGGTCTACTCCACCCATGCTCTACCAAGGTTTTCCAGCACCATAAGGCCTACTCCACCCATGCTCTACCAAGGTTTTCCAGCACCACAAGGCCTACTCCACCCATGCTCTACCAAGGTTTTCCAGCACCATAAGGTCTATTCCACCCATGCTCTACCAAGGTTTTCCAGCACCACAAGGCCTACTCCACCCATGCTCTACCAAGGTTTTCCAGCACCATAAGGCCTACTCCACCCATGCTCTACCAAGGTTTTCCAGCACTACAAGGCCTGCTGCACCCATGCTCTACCAAGGTTTTCCAGCACCACAAGGCCTACTCCACCCATGCTCTACCAAGGTTTTCCAGCACCACAAGGCCTACTCCACCCATGCTCTACCAAGGTTTTCCAGCACCATAAGGCCTACTCCACCCATGCTCTACCAAGGTTTTCCAGCACTACAAGGCCTGCTGCACCCATGCTCTACCAAGGTTTTCCAGCACCACAAGGCCTCCTCCACCCATGCTCTACCAAGGTTTTCCAGCACCACAAGGCCTACTCCACCCATGCTCTACCAAGGTTTTCCAGCACCACAAGGCCTACTCCACCCATGCTCTACCAAGGTTTTCCAGCACCATAAGGCTTACTCCACCCATGCTCTACCAAGGTGTTCCAGCACCACAAGGCCTACTCCATCCATGCTCTACCAAGGTTTTCCAGCACCGCTAGGCTTACTCCACCCATGCTCTACCAAGGTTTTCCAGCACCACAAGGCCTACTCCACCCATGCTCTACCAAGGTTTTCCAGCCCCACAAGGCCTACTCCACCCATGCTCTACCAAGGTTTTCCAGTATCACAAGGCCTACTCCACCCATGCTCTACCAAGGTTTTCCAGCACCATAAGGCCTACTCCACCCATGCTCTACCAAGGTTTTCCAGCACACAATTTTGACCAACTACAGTAGCTATGTTGGTCTACTATACTTTAAAACTATGTGTATGCTGGTTGCTTAGGATTCAAACTTTCTCAAACAGCCTAATTACTCCTCCTGTCTGCATTCCTGGTTTCTGTAAGCTTTAGCTTACCTGTGTAAAATTGACATAAGCTCAGAACTACTTGTTTCTCAAACATGGTCCTTTTTTATCAATTGCTGTGCTGAACAATGAATTACCTCAAATGACTATGTAGCTTAAAGCTATGTGTGTATTTGTATTTCATTTTGCAATACAGATGATGACGCTACAATAATCCATGTTTACAATAGGCCTATATCCAGAAATGCATGCAGCCTTAATGATATATATATATACACAGTTTATTTGTCTGTGCTCTGATTACACACAAGTGTTCAGGTCAGCAGTTTACACAGATGACTTCAGCCATATGAAAAACCATAGCCTAATATACCTACCTAGCTAGCTAGCTACCTTCCTTTTAGTTCTCATTCAACTGGTGTTAGCTAGCTAGCTACAGCTGCTAGCCTTCTACTAACAAGCTGCTACTGTTGCGCAGCAACCGAGTTGCTTGACCCGATTTGATGTTTTATGACATTTCTGAGATTTTATGAAATATGTTAGCATTGTCAGAAATGCTACAAAAAGGGAGCACATCGTTGTTTTTTATTGGGAAGAAATGTGCACATGAGAGCAATAAATTGCGATATTAATAAAAACTGTTGCACCAACAAACTTATCCAGTCCAAATGGATCTAAGTCTAATGGTCCCCTTTTAATCCGACGTCTAGAATTTGAACTAATTTTGGGAGAGAAAAAAGTCTGTCGACCCTAATGCTAACGACCCTGTCAAAATTCAGGTATAAAGGTTCTTGTTAACGGACAGACGGCTAATGGCGAGAGGCGTGTTGTGTACCTTCAATCAAGTTGACTTGCAAATTGTCATCGACAATGGTGACATATTGGCTTAGATATGACGGTAGCGAGATTTGAATTTAACATTGTGCTTCAACCAATGCATGCGACTATAATTTGTCAGATAGATTGAGAGCAACGGGCTGTCAGTGTGTGTCAGTGTGTCTTGGCGGCTGTACGGCCCTGTGTGACCGACCCGATCCCCTCCTGACCCCTCTGACTCCTCTGGCCTTAATGATAGGCCATGTCCCATTCCTGGAGCTGGGGAAGATTACAGGAGAATTCACAGGACTCTAATTACAACCCCCACCAGCCCCCTTCCACCGCTCTCAGCTCCCAGGCACACCCCAGACAACCCCCAGACTCCTCTGGCCCCCCTCTGGCCCCTCAGCCCTCCTGCCCCCAGCCCTCCTGGCCCCTCTCTTACCCACCAGCCCTCCTGGCCCCTCTCTTACCCACCAGCCCTCCTGGCCCCTCTCTTTCCCCTCAGCCCTCCTGGCCCCCTCTGGCCCCTCAGCCCTCCTGCCCCCTTAGCCCTCCTGCCCCTCAGCCCTCCCATCCCTCCTGGCCGTCCTCTGCCCCCTCAGCCCTCCTGCCCCCCCAGGCCCCCAAGCCCTCCTGGCCCCTCTCTTACCCACCAGCCCTCCTGGCCCCTCTCTTTCCCACCAGCCCTCCTGGCCCCTCTCTTTCCCCCCAGCCCTCCTGGCCCCTCTCTTTCCCACCAGCCCTCCTGGCCCCTCTCTTACCCACCAGCCCTCCTGGCCCCTCTCTTTCCCCCAGCCCCCCAAGCCCTCCTGGCCCCTCTCTTACCCCCCAGCCCTCCTGGCCCCTCTCTTTGCCACCAGCCCTCCTGGCCCCTCTCTTTCCCCCCAGCCCTCCTGGCCCCTCTCTTTCCCACCAGCCCTCCTGGCCCCTCTCTTACCCACCAGCCCTCCTGGCCCCTCTTTCCCACCAGCCTTCTTGGCCCCTCTCTTTCCCACCAGCCCTCCTGGCCCCTCTCTTTCCCCTCAGCCCTCCTGGCCCCTCTCTTACCCACCAGCCCTCCTGGCCCCTCTCTTTCCCCTCAGCCCTCCTGGCCCCTCTCTTACCCACCAGCCCTCCTGGCCCCTCTCTTTCCCCCCAGCCCTCCTGGCCCCTCTCTTTCCCCCAGCCCCCATGGCCCCTCTCTTTCCCCCAGCCCTCCTGGCCCCTCTCTTTCCCACCAGCCCTCCTGGCCCCTCAGCCCTCCCATCCCTCCTGGCCGTCCTCTGCCCCCTCAGCCCTCCTGCCCCCCCCCCAGCCCTCCTGGCCCTCTGGTCCCCCAGCCCTCCTGCCCCCTCAGCCCTCTTGTACCTCAGCCCTCTTGCCCCCCCCCCCCCCTCCTGGCCCCCTCAGCCCTCCTGGCCCCCCTCTGCCCCCTCAGCCCTCCTGCCCCCTCAGCCCTCCTGCCCCCCCAGCCCTCCTGGCCCCCCTCTGGCCCACCAGCCCTCCTGCCCCTCAGCCCTCCCATCCCTCCTGGCCGTCCTCAGCACCTCAGCCCTCCTGGCCGTCCTCTGGCCCACAGTAATGCCATTCAGGTTTTAAATGAGCTGTGCGGAAACTGGCTGAGACACATGGACAGAGGAATACAATGGAACACAGTCACACAGAGGCACTCCCAGACAGTATGTGGACGGACACAACGGACACACAGACACAACACACCCAACCACACATACGCATGTACAGAACACACAGACGACATCTTGAAATGAATGCATACACTTAAAACATCCACATGCACAAACAGGCGCCCACACAAACACACACACGTACCACCGATGTGGATTCAACTGTAATACAATTTAGTCTCTGTGCTGATTAGGTAAAGATTAGGTTAAACTGGACTTCCTTGAAGGGGTCAGCTGGGTTCTCCCATTTCCTGTTGATGGCATGAGTCTCCTGGATCGTAGTGATATGTAGGAGGCTTATCAGTGTGTTTGGGCTATGGTCAGGCAGGGAGATGATCCTTACAACACACACACACACTCACTTGACTTTCCTCTGGGTCTCAGAGGAGGAGCCTGGGCCAGCGGTGGGGGTTGATTTACGTTTCCTGGGCCGCCCCGGTCCTCTACGAGCAGGGCTGCGAGGTGTTTCCTCCTTCCTGTAGACACACACACACTCATGAGAACACTAAGATACTGTATTTGAGCACAGGACCAGATAAACTGGAGAAGGAAGGAGGGAATCCTTCAGGAGATAGAAAGGGAGTGTGATGTCATGGCTTCAGTTTGTTTCGTGGGCTGCTTTTAGAAATCAGTTAAAGGAGCGATTAGGAGACTAGGGAAGAATCACAACATGAGACTAGGAGATAGTCATGAGACTAGGAGGTAGTCATGAGACTAGGAGGTAGTCATGAGACCAGGAGATAGTCATGAGACTAGGAGGTAGTCATGAGACCAGGAGATAGTCATGGGACCAGGAGGTAGTCATGAGACTAGGAGGTAGTCATGAGACTAGGAGGTAGTCATGAGACCAGGAGGTAGTCATGAGACCAGGAGGTAGTCATGAGACTAGGAGGTAGTCATGAGACTAGGAGGTAGTCATGAGACTAGGAGGTAGTCATGAGACTAGGAGGTAGTCATGGGACTAGGAGGTAGTCATGAGACTAGGAGGTAGTCATGAGACTAGGAGGTAGTCATGAGACTAGGAGGTAGTCATGAGACCAGGAGGTAGTCATGAGACTAGGAGGTAGTCATGAGACTAGGAGGTAGTCATGAGACTAGGAGGTAGTCATGAGACCAGGAGGTAGTCATGAGACCAGGAGGTAGTCATGAGACCAGGAGGTAGTCATGAGACCAGGAGGTAGTCATGAGACTAGGAGATAGTCATGAGACTAGGAGATAGTCATGAGACTAGGAGGTAGTCATGAGACTAGGAGGTAGTCATGAGACCAGGAGGTAGTCATGAGACCAGGAGATAGTCATTAGACTAGGAGGTAGTCATGAGACTAGGAGATAGTCATGAGACTAGGAGATAGTCATGAGACCAGGAGGTAGTCATGAGACTAGGAGGTAGTCATGAGACTAGGAGGTAGTCATGAGACTAGGAGGTAGTCATGAGACTAGGAGGTAGTCATGAGACTAGGAGGTAGTCATGAGACTAGGAGGTAGTCATGAGACCAGGAGGTAGTCATGGGACTAGGAGGTAGTCATGAGACTAGGAGGTAGTCATGAGACTAGGAGGTAGTCATGAGACTAGGAGGTAGTCATGAGACCAGGAGGTAGTCATGAGACCAGGAGGTAGTCATGAGACTAGGAGGTAGTCATGAGACTAGGAGGTAGTCATGGGACTAGGAGGTAGTCATGAGACTAGGAGGTAGTCATGAGACTAGGAGGTAGTCATGAGACCAGGAGGTAGTCATGAGACTAGGAGGTAGTCATGAGACTAGGAGGTAGTCATGAGACCAGGAGGTAGTCATGAGACCAGGAGGTAGTCATGAGACTAGGAGGTAGTCATGAGACTAGGAGGTAGTCATGGGACTAGGAGGTAGTCATGAGACTCGGAGGTAGTCATGAGACTAGGAGGTAGTCATGAGACCAGGAGGTAGTCATGGGACCAGGAGGTAGTCATGAGACCAGGAGGTAGTCATGAGACTAGGAGGTAGTCATGGGACTAGGAGGTAGTCATGAGACTAGGAGGTAGTCATGGGTAAAGGAGAGTTTGATTTCATGAAATGTTTTAACAAGATAAGGTTTTGATCCCACAGGATAACACATGAGAGTTAAAACACTTATTTTCAAAGAGGTGACATGTAATGTATGTGAGAATAGTAAAGGACATGGTAAAGGATAATGTATAGAGAATAGTGAAGTACATGTTGAAGGATAATGTATAAGATGATAGTAAAGGACTCGTTGAAGGATAATGTATAGGAGTGATAGTAAATTATATGGTGAAGGATAATGAATAGGAGGATAGTAAAGGACTCATTGAAGGATAATGTATAGGATGTTAGTAAATTATAATGTATAAGGGATAGTAAATGACTCATTGAAAGATAATGTATAGGATGACAGAAAATGACTCGTTGAAGGATAATGTATAGGAGGATAGTAAAGGACTCTTTGAAGGATAATGTATAGGATGATAGTAAATGACTCACTGAAGGATAATGTATATGATGATAGTAAATGATCCTGTATATGAGGATAGTAAATGACTCATTGAAGGATAATGTATAGGATGATAGAAAAGGACTCGTTGAAGTATAATGTATAGGATGATAGTAAATGACTCGTTGAAGGATAATGTATAGGATTATAGCAAATTATATGGTGAAGGATAATGTATAGGAGGATAGTAAAGGACTCGTTGAAGGATAATGTATAGGATGATAGTAAAGGACTCGTTGAAGGATAATGTATAGGATTATATCAAATTATATGGTGAAGGATAATGTATAGGAGGATAGTAAAGGACTCGTTGAAGGATAATGTATAGGATGATAGTAAAGGACACAGTGAAGGATAATGTATAGGATGATAGTAAAGGATATGGTAAAGGATCACGTATATAGGAGGATAGTAAAGGACATGGTGAAGGATAATGTATAGAAGGATAGTAAAGGATCATGTTTATAGGAGGATAGTAAAGGATGATGGTAAAGGATCATGTTTATAGGAGGATAGTAAAGGACATGGTGAAGGATAATGTATAGAAGGATAGTAAAGGACATATTGTATCTTACTGGTGGTCATGCTTCCTCTGTAGCTTGGCTAACTCCCTCTGTTTCTCTTTGTAGCGCCTCTGGAGCTCTGCCAGCTTCACCCGCATGGCCAGCTCCGGACCCTCCATCCTCTCCATGGTGCCCTTGGCCGGGCATGCCTGAATGTTCACAATACTAATCAATCAATCAAGTGTATTTTATGAATCTCTTATATCTGGAGTACTTCTCCTGTCTTATCCGGTGTCCTGTGTGAATTTAAGTATGCTCTCTCTAATTATCTCTTTCTCTCTTTCTTTCTCTCGGAGGACCTGAGCCCTAGGACCATGCCTCAGGACTACCTGGCATGATGACTCCTTGCTGTCCCCAGTCCACCTGGCCGTGCTGCTGCTCCAGTTTCAACTGTTCTGCCTACGGCTATAGAACCCTGACCTGTTCACCGGACGTGCTACCTGTCCCAGACCCACTGTTTTCAACTCTCTAGAGACAGCAGGAGTGGTAGAGATTAGAGGCCGACCGATTATGATTTTTCAACGCCGATACCGATTTTTGGAGGACTAAAAAAGCCGATACCGATTAATCGGCCGATTAAAAAATGTACAATTACAACAATACTTATTTTAACTTAATATAATACATCAATAAAATCAATTTAGCCTCAAGTAGATAATGAAACATTTTCAATTTGGTTCAAATAATGCAAAAACAAAGTGTTGGAGAAAAACGTAAAAGTGCAATATTTGCCATGTAAGAAAGCTAACGTTTCAGTTCCTTGCTCAGAACATGAGAACATATGAAAGCTGGTGGTTCCTTTTAACATGAGTCTTCAATATTCCCAGGTATGAAGTTTTAGGTTGTAGTTAGTATAAGACTATTTCCCTCTATACCATTTGTATTTCATTAACCTTTGACTATTGGATGTTCTTATAGGCACTTTAGTATTGCCAGTGTAACAGTATAGCCTCCGTCCCTCTCCTCGCTCCTCCCTGGGCTCGAACCAGCAACACAACGACAACAGCCACCACATCGAAGCAGCATTACCCATGTAGAGCAAGGGAAACAACCACCCCAAGGCTCAGAGAGAGTGAAGTTTGAAACGCTATTAGCGCACACTAACTAGCCAGCCATTTCACTTCGGTCACACCAGCCTCATCTCGGGAGTTGATAGGTTTGAAGTCATAAACAGCGCAATGCTTGACGCACAACAAAGAGCTGCTGGCAAAACGCCCGAAAGTGCTGTTTGAATGAATGTTTACGCGCCTGCTTCTGCCTACCACCGCTCAGTCAGATACTTAGATACTTGTATGCTCAGTCAGATTATATGCAACACAGGACACGCTAGATAATATCTAGTAATATCATCAACCATGTGAAGTTAACTAGTGATTATGATTGATTGTTTTTTATAAGAAAGGTTTAATGCTAGGTAGCAACTTACCTTGGCTTACTGCATTTGCGTAATAGGCAGTCTCCTATTACGCAAATGCAACGAGAGAGAAGCAGGTCGTTATTGCGTTGGACTAGTTAACTGTAAGGTTGCAAGATTGAATCCCCCGAGCAGACAATGTGAAAATCTGTCTTTCTGCCCCTGAACGAGGCAGTTAACCCACCGTTCCTAGGCCATCATTGAAAATAAGAATATGTTCTTAACTGACTTGCCTAGTTAAATAAAGATCAAATAAAGGTGTCAAAAAATATATTAAAAAAATCGGCAAATCGGCGCCCAAAAATACCGATTTCCGATTGTTATGAAAACTTGAAATCGGCCCAAATTAATCGGCCATTCTGATTAATCGGTCGACCTCTAGTAGAGATACTTTTAATGATCGGCTATGAAAAGCCAACTGATATTTACTCCTGAGGTGCTGACTTGCTGCACCCTCGACAACTTCTGTGATTATTATTATTTGACCATGCTGGTCATTTATGAACATTTGAACATCTTGGCCATGTTCTGTTATAATCTCCACCCGGCACAGCCAGAAGAGGACTGGCCACCCCTCATAGCCTGGTTCCTCTCTAGGTTTCTTCCTAGGTTTAGGCCTTTCTAGGGAGTTTTTCCTAGCCAACGTGCTTCAACACCTGCATTGCTTGCTGTTTGGGGTTTTAGGCTGGGTTTCTTTACAGCACTTTGAGATATCAGCTGATGTACGAAGGGCTTTATAAATACATTTGATTTGATTTGAAATGCTTTAAAAGGCTTATGCATGCTATTAAACTAACAGTCTAAAATCAGAGTGTGCACTTAACCATTTAAAATTCCCTCTCATGTATTTGTTGAATGTACTGCATTCTATTCTAATGGTAAATAGAACATCAGGATACAGTATAGTTGTACTCTACCGGTTCGTGGCGAGGTGTCCAGCTGTATTTCCTGCGCAGGTTGAGGGTCTTGCGGGCCGGGTAGTGCCGCCCGGCACCCTCCCCGCTACCCTCCTGGGCACCCAGCTCCAAGGCACGGGCTGCTGCCAGGGTGGCAAGACTCTGGAGGTCAAAGATCAACATCTCCTCTCCTGTGGGCCGAAACACAGACTTGGTCAGGGGTCAAGGAAAACGAGCCGTGATAATGACAGACGTGTTCATTCAGAGTTAGATGTTACGTGTCATTCTAGTATCTTATCTTTATTTGAATTCCATCTAGGGTGTGATCCTGTGCAGCACACCTTCCTCTGTAACACTTTACTTGGATAGCTCATCTGTAGCTCTACAAATGTAATGTTGAGATGCTGCTGAAAGGATGAAGACATGCTGTTGAGAAGCTGAAGACATGCTGAAGACATGCTGTTGAGATGCTGAAGACATGCTGTTGAGATGCTGAAGACATGCTGTTGAGATGCTGAAGACATGCTGTTGAGATGCTGAAGACATGCTCGCTGTTGGCTGATGCTCTGCCTGACCATTAAACCCCTACAACTCATCCAGACATGCAGTACTGACAGCCCGTCTGGTGTTCCAACCTTCCCAAGTTCTCTCACGTCACCCCGCTGTAGGTTGTGGTACTCCATTGCTCTCTCCACTGGCATTCCAGTTGAATGCTTTCAGCATCCGCTACAAGACCATGGTGCTTGCCTACGAATGAGCTGTGAGGGGAACGGCACCGCAGTACCTCCAGGCTCTGATCAGGCCCTACACCTGACCATCTGGCCCAGGGTTCACTGCAGTATAGACATCCACCTACTGGCCTGCTACCTGACCATCCCCAGGGTACCATTGAGGACATCTACAGTACTGTAGTTCCCTGACCATCTGGCCCAGCCCATGTCAAAACTGTTCTGTGGTGCTGCTCTGGCCCCACCAATGGTGGAACAAACTGTACTCACGTTCAATCACCACCTTCCGGAGACACCTGAAACCCCACCTCTTCAAGGAATACCTAGGATAGGATAAGTAATCCTTCTCACCACTGCATGGCCCCCACCAATGATTTAGACATGCACTACTGTAAAGTGGCTGTTCCACTGGATGTTTCAGAAGGTGCAGTTAGACATCTACATTTGTAAGTCGGTCTGGATAACCTGACCATCTGGCCCAGGGTTCCAAATGACATCTAAATGTAAATGTAAATGTTGAGATGCTGAAAGGCTGAAGACATGCTGTTGAGATGCTGCAGACATGCTGTTGAGATGCTGCAGACATGCTGTTGAGATGCTGCAGACATGCTGTTGAGATGCTGAAGACATGCTGTTGAGATGCTGAAGACATGCTGTTGAGATGCTGAAGACATGCTGTTGAGATGCTGAAGACATGCTGTTGAGATGCTGCAGTGCTGATATCTACTGATGTTTGTTCTTGAACATCTGCAGATGGATAGACATCTACACTTTCTGGTTGAATCTGGCCCAGTCATTGGACATGCAGTTGACATGCTCCATATGGTCTATCCAATGCAGGGACATCTGGTCAGTTTCATTTCAAGTCTAATGAATAAATCTAAACCAAATTCTAATTCCAATTGGACAGTTTCCTCATTTGAAAGCATTCAGTATAGAATTGCAATTGGAATTTCTGTGTACTTCCTGAATTGACTGGAATGCAGAAATCAAACTGACCCTAACCATTGGCTATCCAAACAAAGTGTTACCTCTTCATCATATTCAAATGAATGGAGGAAAGAGCTGGAGATGAAGCTACAATGAGCTGACAGACATACAGGAACGTTCCTCTGAGAGGTCATGTCAGTGTGGAACAATAGACATCTACAGTATGCTGCTGTGGTACTACCTGACCATCTGGCCCAGGGTTCCACCATGCAGTATAGACATCTACAGTAGGTCTGTGGTACTACCTGACATCTGGCCCAGGGTTCCACCATGCAGTATAGACATCTACAGTATACTGTAGGTCTGTGGTACTACCTGACCATCTGGCCCAGGGTTCCACCATGCAGTATAGACATCTACAGTACTGTACTGTAGGTCTGTGGTACTACCTGACCATCTGGCCCAGGGTTTCACCATGCAGTATAGACATCTACAGTACTGTACTGTAGGTCTGTGGTACTACCTGACCATCTGGCCCAGGGTTCCACCATGCAGTATAGACATCTACAGTACTGTAGGTCTGTGGTACTACCTGACCATCTGGCCCAGGGTTCCACCATGCAGTATAGACATCTACAGTACTGTAGGTCTGTGGTACTACCTGACCATCTGGCCCAGGGTTCCACCATGCAGTATAGACATCTACAGTACTGTAGGTCTGTGGTACTACCTGACCATCTGGCCCAGGGTTCCACCATGCAGTATAGACATCTACAGTACTGTAGGTCTGTGGTACTACCTGACCATCTGGCCCAGGGTTTCACCATGCAGTATAGACATCTACAGTACTGTAGGTCTGTGGTACTACCTGACCATCTGGCCCAGGGTTCCACCATGCAGTATAGACATCTACAGTACTGTACTGTAGGTCTGTGGTACTACCTGACCATCTGGCCCAGGGTTCCACCATGCAGTATAGACATCTACAGTACTGTACTGTAGGTCTGTGGTACTACCTGACCATCTGGCCCAGGGTTTCACCATGCAGTATAGACATCTACAGTACTGTACTGTAGGTCTGTGGTACTACCTGACCATCTGGCCCAGGGTTCCACCATGCAGTATAGACATCTACAGTACTGTAGGTCTGTGGTACTACCTGACCATCTGGCCCAGGGTTCCACCATGCAGTATAGACATCTACAGTACTGTAGGTCTGTGGTACTACCTGACCATCTGGCCCAGGGTTCCACCATGCAGTATAGACATCTACAGTACAGTACTGTAGGTCTGTGGTACTACCTGACCATCTGGCCCAGGGTTTCACCATGCAGTATAGACATCTACAGTACTGTACTGTAGGTCTGTGGTACTACCTGACCATCTGGCCCAGGGTTTCACCATGCAGTATAGACATCTACAGTGCTGTACTGTAGGTCTGTGGTACTACCTGACCATCTGGCCCAGGGTTTCACCATGCAGTATAGACATCTACAGTACTGTAGGTCTGTGGTACTACCTGACCATCTGGCCCAGGGTTTCACCATGCAGTATAGACATCTACAGTACTGTAGGTCTGTGGTACTACCTGACCATCTGGCCCAGGGTTTCACCATGCAGTATAGACATCTACAGTACTGTACTGTAGGTCTGTGGTACTACCTGACCATCTGGCCCAGGGTTTCACCATGCAGTATAGACATCTACAGTACTGTACTGTAGGTCTGTGGTACTACCTGACCATCTGGCCCAGGGTTTCACCATGCAGTATAGACATCTACAGTACTGTAGGTCTGTGGTACTACCTGACCATCTGGCCCAGGGTTCCACCATGCAGTATAGACATCTACAGTACTGTAGGTCTGTGGTACTACCTGACCATCTGGCCCAGGGTTCCACCATGCAGTATAGACATCTACAGTACTGTACTGTAGGTCTGTGGTACTACCTGACCATCTGGCCCAGGGTTTCACCATGCAGTATAGACATCTACAGTACTGTAGGTCTGTGGTACTACCTGACCATCTGGCCCAGGGTTCCACCATGCAGTATAGACATCTACAGTACTGTAGGTCTGTGGTACTACCTGACCATCTGGCCCAGGGTTCCACCATGCAGTATAGACATCTACAGTACTGTAGGTCTGTGGTACTACCTGACCATCTGGCCCAGGGTTCCACCATGCAGTATAGACATCTACAGTACTGTACTGTAGGTCTGTGGTACTACCTGACCATCTGGCCCAGGGTTCCACCATGCAGTATAGACATCTACAGTACTGTAGGTCTGTGGTACTACCTGACCATCTGGCCCAGGGTTCCACCATGCAGTATAGACATCTACAGTACTGTACTGTAGGTCTGTGGTACTACCTGACCATCTGGCCCAGGGTTCCACCATGCAGTATAGACATCTACAGTACTGTAGGTCTGTGGTACTACCTGACCATCTGGCCCAGGGTTCCACCATGCAGTATAGACATCTACAGTACTGTAGGTCTGTGGTACTACCTGACCATCTGGCCCAGGGTTCCACCATGCAGTATAGACATCTACAGTACTGTACTGGTCTGTGGTACTACCTGACCATCTGGCCCAGGGTTCCACCATGCAGTATAGACATCTACAGTACTGTAGGTCTGTGGTACTACCTGACCATCTGGCCCAGGGTTCCACCATGCAGTATAGACATCTACAGTACTGTACTGTAGGTCTGTGGTACTACCTGACCAT